>NW_008475319.1:0-1343 GCF_000622305.1 Nannospalax galili | reverse complement strand
AAACAAAGATTGAGTAGAAAATTAGGATCACAACCAAGCAGGTTTAAGCATAAGGTCGTAATCATGAAAAGTCAATATAACATGCAAAGGAGCATTTTAAATCAGTTTGATTCTCATTTATGTGTGGTATTTGTGCTACAATTTTCATGATTCCACCACATTTCAATTGAAATCTATGACAATATCGTTTATTTTTTCCTCACCAAAAGCATATTGTTTTGAGCACTATAGGACTCAAAATTGATTTCAGTCCTTCTGTACCTAGTCTGTACTGTTCCTCCTGAACATGTGACACCCCACTGTGTCTATAAATGAATCTGTTTGTGCAGTAAGAACTGCAGTAGCTATTCTGAGTTATGTAATTGCTCTCCATTCTTGCCTTTATTCTGAGAAACTAGAGTAAAATAATAGTGTGGGTAGATGGGTTTTCTTAACTACAATTAGGCTGACCCTGCAGGGCCTGGGAGTCCTGAGACGTGGTTGAGACACAACATACCTGCACAGCATCCTCATGTGGCACCAGAAAAGATTCTGATGTCCTGCAGGAGATATTTCTCTGGATGCAAGAGAAGGTGAAGCAATGCTAAAGACACTGAGCAGGGCAGCACTGCTCCATCGTGTCACAGATGAGCTCTCCTGGAAGGCATGAAGGGCTCCACAACACAAGCTGGAGAATACAAATTCAACCCTGAAAATTAAAATAAAAAGTGTGGCAATTGTTAACCAATTGGCTATCACTTAATGATCTTAATATTAAGACTATTTCTATGAGAATTCCAACATAAACATACATAAAACAATATGAATACTTAAAATGAAATCCCAGCAGTACGGGTATCATAGAATTTGAAAACCACAATGATCTTTATTGTGGTCAAATGTTAGAGGTATTAATTATGGAGTTTTTTTGTTTTGTTTTTCTTTTTCCTTTTCAAGGTGGACAATAGAATTTTAATGTACTAAATCACATTTGTTACCACTTGGATAAATGCTTACAATATATCAAGCTATGAGTAAGCCTTTCAATTTCTTTGTTATGTTTGATGCTCAGAAGAATCCTATGATAAAAATTGTAAAAAAGTGGCATCACGAGAGAACAGAAAACTATTAATATATGCATTGTGAGCCTTTTCTGATGTCCAGGGGGTACACAGAATATATCCATTATGGAGAGTGAAGGCAGAGTAGATGGAACCTGTTTGTCACTTTGGTGAAATATTAAGGTTATAAAAAATGCTTGCTTGTGCTGGAGAGATGTCTCAGTGGTTAAGAACACTAACTGCTCTTGAAGACCCAGGTTCAAATCCCAGCACCTACATGGCAGCTAAACAACTGTTCGTTCT
>NW_008475318.1:0-1343 GCF_000622305.1 Nannospalax galili | reverse complement strand
TAAATAAATAAATAAATAAATAAATAAATAAATAAAAAACACGAAAGAATAAAAAAAAACAGGTAAACTTGGATGCTACTAGGTGAGTTAAGAGCACCATTCCATAAAACAAATTAGTGAGTTGTGATAGCAGATTGGAAAATTTTCCCAAAAGACATTGGGGAAAGATAATAATGGAATGAATAAGAGGAATGAGACTTACGGAGATTAGAGATTAAAACAAAAACAGGCAGACGGATGATTGAGGTACCTGCTGGAGAGCTTGAAAGATAAAACAAACCAGACAGTAAGGAAAGGAAGTCAGATTGCCCAGAGTTATTAAATCTGAAAAGGGGTCCACACAGCACACAAAACAATCGGAAGGATCCCCATCTAGATCTCCTATAGTGAGATTAGTGACATCACAGATAGAGACTATTCCCAAAGTCTCCAAAATCAAAGCACATATATGAAAAGAAACAAGAATTACATCAAAAAAGAAGAAACCAGAAGGCAATCAGGTGTTGTTTCTAAATTGTCAAAAGAAACTACATATAATAGTAAGAATTTTGATATTTTATATTACTTAACTTACTATTCAAATAAATAAAATTGAATACTATTATTGCTTAATTTTAACATGTGACACTAAAACAGGTACTAAAAATGTCCTTAGGCTTATAAGAGCTCACAAAGTTTGCTAAAGCCTCACCTTCGACTTTGAATCTATCCACCCGCCCACCCGTTCATCCATTTGTCAATTTGGGCTCTTTAATAAGGAGACTCTGGAGGCTTCCCTGTATAGTATAAAAGGAAACCGCCGCTACCAATGAAAGGTGACACTGAGCACAGCTATTATAGCAGGTGACTGTTAGTTTTAAAAAATTAGATAGACACTCTTCATAAGTAATTAATTACAGAACAGTAGAAGGATGGACAAGGCTAAGAGCCATACCCACACCGATGTTATAGAAGTGATCCTTCACAGAGGATCAGAGGTAATTCAGCAAACGGGTAGTCTTTCCAACAGTGTGGGAACAGCTGGAACAGCTGGATGACTATACACAAAGAATGGATCTGGACACAGTGTGAAAACGTTTCATGTAAACTAAACACAGACTTAGAAAGCCCAGCACCTGGGCTCTTTTGTATTTACCTAATTGAGTTAAAAACTTCTACATTGATGTTTATAACAATTTTAGTCAAACAGAAACAATCATGATAGCCTTCATTACGTTTATGGGAAAACAAATTGCATATAACCATAAAATGTAATATCATTCAACGATTAAAAAGTAAATTAGTGCCGGGCATGCTGGCGCATGCCTTTAATCCCAGCACTCAGGAGGCAGAGGCAGGCAGAT
>NW_008475317.1:0-1342 GCF_000622305.1 Nannospalax galili | reverse complement strand
ATCCAGAGTACAAAGCTGCAGCTAGGACAGCTCCAGAAAGCCTTGCATCTGTCACTGTGATGCTGTGCCTAATGATGTGTGCCTTTCTCCCACATTATCACAGGCATTAATATATGATTTATATGCATATTTGCCGCATATATTCACAATGCAGTGTGCTCATAATTTGCTTTGTGTTTCTTTTAACTTGTCACTTATTTGTATTCAATTCTTTTTACCCAGTTGACCCTCATTTCCAGCTGCATCTCTGTCTTCAGCAAATGCTGCTGATCTCTGTAAAGTTTGATTTCTGATTTGGAATCCTTTGCATTTGTCATTTAATTTGACATTAGCATTCCTTCAGTTGAGAGTTCTCTGGAAATCAGCCATACCCTAAAACCCTTAAATGTCTGTAAAAGTCCTGAACACACACACATGCACACAGTGAACATAACTAAAAAAAATGCAGGTTCAAAATGAATACATTTTTATGTTTGGGTCAAAATTTAAAATAAATTAGTTCACTTAATGTTACATGTATGAATAAAATGTTAGTCTGATTTCAAAAATCCACCAGATGTTTAGAAACACCTGCAGTTTTTGTAAACACAGAGATTTCCAAATAGCGGGAAAGATAACTATGCAGTGGGCCTTGCCAGTAAGTCATGCTCTGTTTCCTGTTCTTACCCCCAGATGGGCTCTGTGCACAGATGACACACACCTATGGATGCACCCCCGCCACACTTATTAACATCTTTTACTGTGAAGACACTTCCATCTTTTATTCTCCCCAACAAGAAAATATATGTCAACACCA
Source organism: Nannospalax galili (assembly GCF_000622305.1). NCBI lineage: Eukaryota > Metazoa > Chordata > Mammalia > Rodentia > Spalacidae > Nannospalax > Nannospalax galili. The sequence goes on along the minus strand of NW_008475317.1, from coordinate 546 downwards.
TAGCCTTAGAGTAGGTTTTACCTTGAATGTATGTTTAATCTGAAATTGTCAGCACTTTGTAGTCACAAATGCCTTTAATACCCATCATATCCATGTTAGATTTCTCAGCGAGTCAGAATACAGCAGTGTCAGACTGGATGGTCTCTGACAGAATGAGATGGTCTCAATCTATGAACTGGCCCACGAATGTTCTCAGTTATTGATTCTCCTACTGAGAGACATTTCTCTAACCCATTTTAACCAAATGCAATAATGGCTTTGCTTAGAAATACAACTATTGATGCTGGGAGATGGCTCAGCCAGCAAAATGCTTACTTGTGCAATCATGAGGACCTGAGTTCTGATCCCCAACAACTGTGTAAAGGCCAAGTGAGGCTTTGTACCTCACCTCAGTGCTGGGGTGGGAAGGGAGATGGGAGGACCCCTGGGGCTTGCTGGCCAGCCCACCAAGCCAAACCATGAATTCCAGGTTCCCTGGGAGACTGTCTCAAAAAATAAGGGGCTAGAGAGATGGCTCAGCAGTTAAGAGCACTGGCTGCTCTTGCA
>NW_008475316.1:0-1343 GCF_000622305.1 Nannospalax galili | reverse complement strand
ATACATTGAAATAGTGTTTTCATGGCACATCATGCCAGTTGTACATATGAACTCACAGCAGTTATGACAATATGGCAAAGATTTATGCAAGCCCAAGCCAAACAGAATCTTTAGGTGGAGGGAGGTAGGTGATCACGAGGTCCAACCCAGCTCAGGAGATCTTGGTAAGTGAGAGCTGCTGAGAGAAAGAGTAAGTTTTTCTTAAGGGTGTGACTAAGAGAGCCACTATGCTACATTGGATTGCTCATGCCCAGGGTTTTATGGAGATTCCAAAGTGGAGTTGATGAGTTATTGAAAAAAAAAGTGAATATGAAGTTGGGGTGCAGGGAGGTAGGGTGGATCTGTTTTGATTTCGGGGGACTGAGGTGTCAATATGATCATATTATATTGTATAAATTCTCAAAGAATTAAAACTTTAGCAATAATAAATATAAAGAACTTAATACTGGATTACCCAGCTAAGGATTTATGGTAGAATAAACATATAGCAAGGAAACAGAGAATTAACTGAATTTCATGGCATCCTAAATACTTTTTCTAAATATCTATGCTGTTCCCTTAAAAATTGAAAAGGTCCCATAGATTTATGGATCATGATTCAGAATTTCTTTCTGAACTTCTTTGTAGTAAAGCATGTGTAAATTGATCATAAAATCAGGTTTTTTTTTCAAACATTAAATATGTATGTCTGCTTTTATATAGTTTTATATTTACTTTAAAAATTGTCATTCTAGTAATATATCAATTAGACACATTTTGAGGAATGGATGTCAGATAATTTTAAGGTTTGCATTTAATTCATTGATCTCCATTTGTTCTTCTAACATTAAAGTTGATGATCATATGTAAATGTGTAAAGTCTGATTTCAGTCCAAGTATTGTGTACAATTTAAGGAATCATAACAGTTCTAAATAGTGAAATTCTCATGGTCATGTACAGTGATTTTGAATACAAAATGAAAGCTATTTTTATGTGAAAACTTCATAGCCTAGTAAGAAATTAGTGGACTAATGGTTACTTGCATAACGAAAACCTATAAGAAATTCACAGCAAGGGAAAGTGTGACATGAGATAATGCCAAAAAATCTAAAATTTTTGCACTTACTGTAAAATCCTCTGTTATAGTTTTTGAATCAGTATGAGTAATTTAAAAATATTTATATCCAAATAAAGACCTAATTATAACAATAACTTGCTTGCATTGTACAATAATGAGAACTCCAGTAAATGCATTATAGAAATTTTTCACCAGTTACTTCAACTCATCCTAAAGTTTCAGGGTTATTTCATGTTTGTCTTCTTGTTGTCTTTAGGACATCATTGTGAAAACTTGATATGACTT
>NW_008475315.1:0-1342 GCF_000622305.1 Nannospalax galili | reverse complement strand
GGAGAATCCAGGAGAGGAGGTGGCAGGCTATGACAGTGTGAGCATAGAAACCCCTCTCCATCGGCACTCAGAACTGCTCAGGTCCCGCCCGGCTCTCATTGTCCTCAACCCCAGCATGCCCAGCTCAGCACAGTACCACATGGGAAAGGCCATGTTCATGTCTGGGAAGGAAAGGCCCATGGAAGCAGGGTCTCGGAGGGCCCAGGGAGGGCTGCAGGGCTGGAGTTCTGGTCTCGGTGGTCAGTCACTTCTACCTTCCCAGGCTTGGGCCCAGCAGAGAGGCCCCTGGATTCTGCACATGTTTGTTTGGGAATTAGCCTGGGGATTTTCCCTATGCAGACACTCTCCAGGCCACGTAAAACTAATGAAAACTGGCAGTGTGGGCCCAGGGAGGATCTTTGAAGGAGCAAAGGTGTGCAGCAGCCTCCGGAACCTGGTAATAACTTCAGGCTGAAAGGTAAGGCAGAATGAGTGACAGATGCAAGCCTTAAAGAAACAGTCCCTAAACCTGGAGTGATGAATTACTGTTGAGAACTATCAGCCGGAAAATGACTCCTAGGAGCCAGGGTGGGGAAAGAAATGAAGGCAGCCGGTAGGCAGGGAAGGCCAGGGACTGAAAGCAGGGCTGGAAAGCCTGCACCAGAGAAAGGCCCATGGGGGCCAGTGGTCCCAGGGCTGGGGACCAAGCATGGGGCCCAAGAGCCCAAGAATTATCTGGGTCTTCACAGTTTCAGAGGCTGCATGTCTGAGATGGGTGACTCTCAGCTCTTGCCTCTGCTGGAAGCCTGGTGGGAGATCATGTCACATGCTGGGAACTTGATGGACAGGGATTAAGTCCTCAGGAAGTCAGAGGTGGGGAGGGGCTGGTCTTGCTCTTTATAGCAACTTGCCCTTGAGAAGTTCCAAGAGGGTCATCTTCCTCTCATCCAAGGGCAGTGACCCCTGTACCCTTGCACCTTGCGCCCGGCCACACTTCTGAGCGGTTCTGTCCTCTTTTAATGATGCAGATCATGATGGAATATTAAGGAAAACTTTGGATTTTCATCCTTGTTTTCTCTGTCTCTGTAAGCAAAGTTCGGCTGACAAGTGTGTGGTTAGAGCACTGACACCCAGCTAGAACCACCGGCCTTGTGTCCTGATGAAAGCTCCTCAAGTCTGTGTCTCAGGGAGAGACTCTGGCAATTATTTTTTAGACAGAAAATTTTTTTTTAGCATTTGTTTCCTTTCTAAATTTATAATAATTTGTCTAATTTTGAGACTTTACTGATAGCCAATCAATATGTAAGTTTAAACCCTGTAGCCCCAGCTGGCCTGGAACTCGCTATGTAGACCAGGCTGGCCT
>NW_008475314.1:0-1342 GCF_000622305.1 Nannospalax galili | reverse complement strand
CCCCAAGCCCAGCCATGTCACTGGACCGATTCAGGCGGCCGTTGTACTGGGCTCACACCAGCTGCCCTAGGGAGATGGCCTTCTAGACTGTACAGCAGGTCATTTCCAGTTCAAATCAAATGGCCCTGCTCATCCTCCTGTAAGGCCACAGGAAGTTCCCCAACCCACATAGCCACATAGGGCAGGCAAGGCCCCTCTCTGTGCCCTCCCAGGCAGGCTTGATCACTCCTCTTTTCATGGGAAGCAGGGGGCACTGAGCTGCCCCACCAGCCTCATTGCTGCTTTCATGTTCTTCGGTTACAGTGACAAAGTGATTTGATGCAGGAACCAAGCCGACATCTGGGTCTCAGTTAGCATCTGACGTGGAGCTCGCTAATTAATCTGGAAGCATGAACTGACAATAGCTCCGATCTGGTGCAGTCAGGGAGAAAGTGGCTGACGGGCCGTGAACAGAAGGTGGTGCATGGCAGGGTGGGGCACCATGCCAAGGTCACCAGGAGTGACCATGAATGTCCAGGACTGGGGAGATGGCTCCCCCATTCTCCTGGCTTTGTCATCAGACCCACAGAGGCCAGGAGGAGGTGGCCCCGCAGCTGCTGGGAGTGTTCTGCTGACGCCAGCTCTGTGTCCACAGCCCATGAGAAAGACAAAGGGGCCTACACATTTCAACATTTTATCCCAAACAGTCCCTCTGTCCATCAGGTCTGAGGCCAGCATGTTGTTCCATGTTCCTGAGGCTTCGAATTCCTCTTCATACAGTCTTGAAGTTTACAAAGAACCACACATATAGTTTCAGAGTAATATGCATATATTCAAAAGTGCTAATTCTTTTAACATGTATTTATTCCTAGTCAGTTTTAATTGAGACTGTATGGGGCCCCACACACAAAGCCCACAAGCTTTACATACATTGTACAGTTAATCCTTATACCAACCGAATGAAATTCTAGCCCAATTTTACAGTTAAGCGAAACAGGTTCAGAGAGTCAATTGCTTAGGATTGCACAGCTAGTAAGAACAGGGCCAGACTCAGCACAGAGTTGAGCAAGAGGACACTACGCCAGGCCTCCATTGGCACCTGTAGCACCCCACAGCTCTTCTGCACTGCCCCCAGCTACCATTTCAATGTGACTTTGAGGGAAGGGTGTGAGTCATAGACTCTCCTATCACAAAGGTTGAGGAAGCCCTAGTGATCATCCCCTGCTATCCCAGTGTATTACACAGGGCTTTGGGGCTCAGTGAGAAAGGAGGCAGGTCTGAGCGGGAAGAGCCAGCAATGAGGACACAGGGCTCACTGTCCTCTTCAACATCTGATGCCAGGTATAAGCCCGCCTGTGGTCTA
>NW_008475313.1:0-1336 GCF_000622305.1 Nannospalax galili | reverse complement strand
GAGAGAGAGAGAGAGAGAGAGAGAGAGAGAGAGATTGGCAAGGGAGAGGGACATCCTCCAAGGTTAGGTAATTGACCTGGAAATAAAGTACAGGTGTGCTGTCCCTCACGCCAGAACCCGTGTGAGCACTGCAGAGGACGTGTGATCTACATCCAAGTTCACCTGAATTGCATTGCCATTGGACAGCTCTCTAGCTGTGTGACCCAAAGGCAGGTAGCCTCTCTTAACTGATTTCACGTATGTAAAATGAAAGTAGTAACTACCCCGCAGAGAGGCTTAGATATAAATCTGGCACTCAGGAGGGTGCTGAGAGACAGTACTCAAAAGAGTAGCACAAATTAGACTCAGTGGGTTTGAAAAAAAAATGAGGACACACTATTGAATGGGTGGGAAATGGGGTGGATCTGGGAGGATTTGGAAGGTGAATATGATCAAAACACATCACATGAAATTCTTGAAGGTATAATAAAAAAAATTTTAAAAGATATTAAGGGGAAGGAGGTTCAAACTGCTTTCTCACCAAGGAGGAAAATGAATGAGGATCTTCAGTTATTGTATATGTTTATTACATAAACATTCCCTATAGACCTGAATTAGGGTGTGCATGAATCATTTGTGCATGATGAAAGCTGTAGCTTCCCAATATCATTTTCATATGTCATCTATCCCCCAGAGAAAACATGCAGCTTAGGGATTTAAGCACACTCTGGAGGAAATGGAAATTGGAATTTCTTCTTATTCCTTTAAAAATATTTTAGTTAATATTCATTGATGCATGTAATGTATTTGGGTCGAATCTATCACCATTCCTTCCCACAGTTCTTCCCCTATCCCCTCATGCCATATATCTCTCCCAACTTCATATCTCATTAAAAATTTTAATTCCCACTAAGTCCATTTAGTGCTGCCTGTATTTGCATGGATGTGAAATTATCTGCTGGAGCATGGGTGACCTCTCAGGGGCCACATCGCTGAAGAAAAGTGACGCTTCTTCTCCTAGTAGATGTAGTAGGAGTTCATATGTGCAATTGCTGTGCTGTGCCCACTGATCTACAACTTAAAAAGAGGTAACTCATACCTGGCACTGGGTGTTCTGATAGCCGATGGTGTCTAAGGGAGGCACTACCCTCCAGTTAGAGGGTATTTGTATGTACATGCTTTAGGAAGCTTCTACAGTAGTGAGTTTCCATATGGCCTTTCCAAAGATCTTTAGTGCTAAGTTGTCCTCTTCATAGTCCTACCTCTACCTTGCCCTCCTACTCCCCTCACCACGTATCCCTTCCTGTTCCATTACTCCCCTTTCCCTTTCCTTACCACCTGTGTTCTATCCATTTTC
>NW_008475312.1:0-1342 GCF_000622305.1 Nannospalax galili | reverse complement strand
CTGGCCTCAATCTCATGAAATTCACCTGCCTCTGCCTCCCGAGTGCGGGGATCGAAGTGCGCCACTGCGCCCCACCATGTGTTTATTGTACCAATTTCAGGTGTGCACTTTAGCGGACAAGTGGGCTGTGCGGCTCCGGGAGCCCAGCTGCTCTGATCACCAACACGTCGACTGACACCGAAGACCGGCCGTGAACTTCACAGAGACGCAGGAAACGTGTCTAGCAGTTCTACAAAGTTGGGAGCAGATGAAGGATCCAGCAAGCTTTGCTCCTTTTTGACATTTATGGACAATGTCACCTGATTCTGCCACAGATGCCCAGCACTGGAAAAAACTGGGTGTCACAGTGTGTGTTTGTGATCCAAGCACTGGAGAGACCAGGCAGAAGGTCCCCAGGACTTGCTGAACGGGCGAGCTCTGGGCTCAGTGAGAGACCCTGTGACAGAAGACTGAGTAGAGTGCGGTCAAGGAGGCCAGAACCCACCTCTGGCCTTCATGTGCATGGGCACACACATGCATCCACACTGCACACAAGTGACACGCACATACACAAGACAGAGTGGAGCCTTGTGGTGGTGCACACCTGTAACCCCAGCACTCAGGAAGCTGGGACAGTACGGTCAAAGTTTGAGGCTAGCCTGGGCTATACAGTGAGACTATTCCTAAACCCAAACTCTAACCACCCAATGGATAAAGAAGAAACAAGCAGAATAAAAAGAAAGGATAAGAATTAGGAGCAGAGGCAAAACTGTGGTTATTCGTAGGCAACAGAATTGTCTGCAAAGGAAATCCAACAGAATCCACAGGGCTCAGAGCAGCCGACGCGTCCCACAGGGCGTCCGGTCCTGTTTAATTCCTGTGGCTGTGATAAAATATCCTGACAAAAAGCAACTTGGGGGAGAAAGGGTTTGTTTGGCTTATGGCTAGTCCAGGTCACAGTCCACCACTGTGGGGACATCAAGGCAGGAATGTCGGACAACTGATCACATCATATCCACGGTCGATGGCAAGAAACTAACGTGTGCTCCTGGCTGGCCGTGTGCAGCTGTTCCCGCTCATACACACTTTGGACCCCCTGCCTAAGGAACGGTGCCGTCCACAGGGCTGAGTCTTCCCACATCAACTGATCAACTAGTGACGACAACCCCACAGACGCCCCAGGACAACCCAATGCAGACAGTCCCTCACTGAAGCTCTCCAACAGTAACACCAGGTCCTGTTGAGTTGACACATCCAGTCACCACAGGGTCTGAATCAAAGATAAACCTAAAAATCGACTTGATTTCATCCGGTCGTAATCACTAGGAATACGCACAGTTACACTCACTTAATACACAGGCTG
>NW_008475311.1:0-1342 GCF_000622305.1 Nannospalax galili | reverse complement strand
ATAATGGTGATGGTGTTGACTATGGTGGTGGCATCGATGATGATGATAGTGATGGTGATGGTGGTGGTTAAAGATGGTGGTGATAATAATGATGATGGTGATGGTGGTGGTGAAGGCAGTGATGATAGTGATCATGGTAATGACAGTGATGGTGGTGATGATGATGGTGGTGATAATGATAATGGTGAGGGCAACCGAGCCACATGAAAAGTGATGGACTTCAGTGCAGGTAACACCGTGGAGTCTCTCTTAATCAGGCAGAGCCGTGTTACCTTCACCAGTGATCATATGGCCCTCCCCTGTGCTCCTCTCACTGATAAAGCCCAGGTTAAGTGTGTCTGGTTGGCAATCTGTCCTCAGGTTGGTGGGCAGCACAGGGACAAAATGTTCACTGATCTGGTTGCTGCTTCCCTTGGCTCCATCCAGAGGAAGCAGCAGCTCACTAAGGCCACTGAAGGCCTGGGATACAGAGTGGGGTTAAGGACTAGTGTGAGAGCCCATCAGCCTCTGCAAAAAGCCAACCACCAGCCTGCACAGGGAACAGCTGGGAGGAAGAGAGCCCTTCAGGGTGGCAGTGCTCTGAGAGGAGCCGGTCGTGGGCATGCTGCTGGAGGCGGAGCTGGGGAAGAAGAGCGTGTCTCCGGGCCAGCGGGCTCCTGCTACAAAGCTGGCCTTCTTCAGGCCCAGAAAGAAATACAGAATAGAGATGCTGAAGAAAGATGTTCGTGCCCAGGTTCCCACTTGCTTCTCTGAATTGTGACTTCCTTGTCTACAAAACACAATTAATTATGTCCAACCATGGGGAGGAGAGGAAGGGCCACCACCACAGCAGGGTCACCCCACACTGAACTGTGACTGACCGGAAGCCTTCAGCAGTGGCTACACTGTTAGGGGGGGCATTAAACTCTCAATGGGATGCGCGGTCTTGATCTGGTGGGATGGTCGGTGGTGGTATCCAAGGCTCGTATTTCTCCCTCTTTCCCTCCACCATCATTACTGTGGCCTTTATTCCCTGACAGGGCTGCCGTGCCTCCAGCCATCACCTCCCAGTTTGGGGGAGGAAGACAAGGAAAGGGTAAGAATGGTGAAGGGGAACAGCGTTGGGGGACACAGCGTCGGGGGACAGCAGCATCCCTCGTGGTAGGTGCAAGGTATTGCCAGGGCCCCTCCCAGATCACCAGTCTGCTCACATGGTGTGGTGTGGCGTCTTTCAATAACAGAAGCGCCCCTGGGTGGTGCTCACACGTCTCCGGCTGCTGGCCGTATTAAGGACTTGAAATGTTGTGCTGTTCCACCCAATACCAGTTACTTTTCCTTTTGAATTTCCATTTTGCCTGAGTCA
>NW_008475310.1:0-1342 GCF_000622305.1 Nannospalax galili | reverse complement strand
AGCACCCACATGGTGGCTAACAACCTTCTGTAACTCCAGTTCTAGGGGAATCTGATGCCCTCTTCTGTCTTCCATGGGTATTGCATGAAACAGATGCACATACATACCTGCAGACATATTACTTATATGCATAAAATAAAAAAAAGTAAATTTAGAAAAAACAAAGCCAAGCAGAGCATTGTACTGTTGGAGGCAGGGTGTAAGTTTGTCTTGAGAATCTAAGGCCAGCGACACACAGCACATGGACTGCTCTACTTTCTCAAGCTCTTAATTATGGGATGCTTGCTATGTTCGAGGAGAAAGAATATCCTTTGTGTCTTGGTTCAGGTGGTTGTCCATGTTAAGAAGAAAGTCCAGCATGTTCAGGGACAGTGGGAATAGGGTGTTTTCCAAACCCCTGGACCCACACAGGCAGGCTTGAGATAAAGTACTATTGGTTACATGTATAACATTAACGAACAGAATTAAAAACATCCTTGATGGATGGTTAAATATGGAGTCAGCTCGGATGCCCTTCCCTGGAGACACTTCAGGAGGGGAGATGTCCACTTTCACTGGAATGGTCTTAATCTTCTGAACCTCCAAGAGAGACATCAGCGTTTTCAGTGAAGTCATCCTGTGTGTTCCCAGGTACACTGTCTTTCTCTTCTTGAGCTAGTCTTGAAGGTTTTCTTGTTTTGTGTATGGTTTTTCAGACTGGGTCTACCTGTGGCCCTAGCTGGTTTGGAACTCTCTGTGTAGTCTAGGCTGGACTCAGTCTGACAGAGATCCCCATTGCTAGGATGAAAAGGTGTGCACTAGCGCATCCGGCCTGGCTTAATCCTTCAGACGTCCCTTCTCTGTCTTCTCTGAAGCCTGGAACACTTCTGGCTTGCCCACCACTTCTGCGTCACAACACCACCTTTTTCATGTTCTGCTTCCCCAACTTGGTGGAAGAATCCTTTTTCTTTTTAAAAATATTTTTTAATTAAAAATATTTTTGTTGATTCTTTTGAGAATTTCATACAGTGTGTTTAATCACATTCAGACCTCCTCCCACCTCCACTCCCACTTTCTAGCTCTCCAAATTCATGTCTTCTATTGTTATTTTTTAAAGGCCTATCAAGTATAATTTGTGTTCACCAAACACTCCTTGGTGTGGGTCCATCCCCTGGAGTTTGGTCAACCTACCCAACATCACACCCTTAAAGAAAACTGATTCTCCATCTTCCGGTAGCTATTCGTGTCTAATAGTTACTCAGGTAGGGTTGGGGCTTCTTGTCCCCTCCCCATGCTGCATGGTAGGACTGATGTAGGCTTGCACAGGTCTTGTGCATGCTGTCATACTTGCTGTGAGTTCACC
>NW_008475309.1:0-1342 GCF_000622305.1 Nannospalax galili | reverse complement strand
AAAAAATACTCCTATTTTCTTTTGCTTAGAGATTTTCCTCATTCTAGACCTTTTGTAATTCAATGTATCTGCAGGAGAGGTTTCCAGCCCCCATGTCAAGGGATGGATGTCTGCCTGTTCCATGTCCAAAAGCTGGGGAAGGCAAGTGGCAAAGATATTCCTATGCTCTCCGAAAACTTGTTAACTAAGAAAGTCCTGTTGCACATTGCTTTGCTCAAAATATCAGTTATAAATAACTTATGTAATTAGTTCTCCAGGCAAGGTATTATCCATTATCTGGGTTTTTCCATCATTTTGGCAAATCATGACTAATCTGAGAATATGCTGTACCTTTATGCAACTTTTATCATTTTTGTTGTGTCTACATTGTGATAAGAGTTGCTAGGCCAAAATTCATGAGGTCAAAAGATGTTTGAATTAGGCTTAATTTAGGTATTATATTTGATAGTCAGAAAAGGACTAGGACTTGGGGCAAGTTTTGTTTCCAGACCAAGATCTGGCTGCTTGCTCTTCAAAAGCCTAGGAGGCCAGTGTTGATAGGAAGGAAATCAGTGTTACTGAAGAGTAAGTCTATGAAAAGGTGAGTCAGGAGGTGGATTTGCCCCAGAGCTGCATCTTAGAGGGTGTGGACCACCAAAAAGCTGTTATAGGGATGGAAAATATGGGGAAATGATCTGGAATGTAAAATGGCATCTCTGTTAGGGCAGGTGCCTTACCGTTTTGTTTTTTTTTTTTTCCTTTTCTTTCTTTTCTCTGGTTAGAACCTTGAATTTAACATGACTTCTTGGACCTAGATGAAAATATCTTACTTTTCAGCAATTTATACACCATAGCAATTTGTATCCTTTGCATTCCTTGATGTGCAGTATTAAAGACTGAGGAGATTCAATAGACATTTTACTGTTAAGGTTACTCTATATTTTGCATTCTGGAAAATCTAAGATTATTTAGCAGTTCAAGTCTTAAGGATCTAGGCACAACTTCAATTTAGAATATTTGGCAAATGAATGGCAAGCAAATTAACTCTGTCAAAGGAAAATGTCTCAAAGGACCAGTGATTGCTACAGAATCACTTAATTTCTAATGGCAGAGCTAGCTAGCAGGTAGAAACATGGCCTCTGGACTTAGATCTCTAAGTATTTTTTACTAATAAAACTTATAGAAGAGAATTAAATATTTACTTTGAAATCTCTGTTGGCTATAGGCTAGAAGGGTGAGAAAGTTCAATAGGGTGAGCGTTTGGAGCTGGGAGGACAGCCAGTAAGGAGGACTTGTTGCTTTGGATTGCTTAGGTTCATACCTAGGATGTAATTGTGCCTTAGTCACCTGGGGCTTGGGTCCA
>NW_008475308.1:0-1335 GCF_000622305.1 Nannospalax galili | reverse complement strand
TGTACATCCTCCCCAACTCTAAATGTGGACTCTTGTTGGTAGGAATAGGTTCTGAAGCTGCTCAGTTCATGACTAGCTGGTATTATAAACAAAAACACAAACGCACACAGCTTGGAAAGAACTCTGAGTTGCTCTTGGCCTTAAAGCTAGACGGTGAGCACCTTCCCATCTCACACACTAGGCAGCAGTGACTGAGGTAAAAGCTCACCTGTAGAAAGAAATGGTGGCATCAGTAGGACAAAGAGAAACACAACTGTGATTTGTTTCCTCAGGCAGCAAGGACAATACCTGCAGGATATGGCGTTGACTGAGGGGATTCTGCTGCTGGGCGAGCCTGTTGGCAACAGTGGCGGACCTGAGCCTCCAGAGAACATGCAAGATTATTTCATCAGCGTCCTCTTTTTGGCAAGCTGACAACTGACCACTCAGCCCTTCGCTCACAACCACGCCCATGAAGTTATACCATTTCTTGAGGAAATTTCTTGGTATATACCATTTGAGGAAGATGACAGGGATCAGCGTAATGTTTGGTGGATGCCACTCATTGTTTCAGTTGTGTTCTGTGTTTCGGTAGTACATGCTGAAGGGCAAAGCCAGAAAGCCTTAGCGATGTGTCTCCTGGATTCTATCCTGAAGGCCAATGCTATAATTTCTGTTGAAATTATAAAGCTTTACGACAAACATTCCTTATGAGTTGTGTTTTATTGTATGCTTGGGAAATGAGATAACAAAAGAGTGAATGGTCCTTACTAGCAAATGGAAGTGGGATGGAATACATGCATATAGGTTTGTCTAAGGATGCATGAAACACAATAGTCATCCAAACTACTAAGTTTTAAAAACTGGGTGGGAACACTGAAATATAAGAGAAAACAATCAAACAGCAACTTAAGTGTTTCTGAAATATTATAAAATGTTTCCTAAAAGATTCATCCTCTCTTCTCATTTCTGTCTCTTTCAGTGTGGAAAGAATGGTTAAGCCCTGTTCTCTTTTGCATTTTAAATGCTCACTATTACCATTCTATGCTACGTTTCTAGACTTTATTCATCATACAGCTACACATTTTCACTATTTGACAAATGTCTTCCCACTTTACCCACCCTCTGACCTCTAGTAAATATCCTCCTGCTGTTTCTGTTGAGTTTGGCTTTTTAAGATTCTGCATATAAATGAGAACATGCAGCCTGGCTTAACCCATTAGCATAACGTGTTTGAAATTCTTACTTTTTCGGAGATGACAAGACTGAATGACATTCTATTGTGTATATCTATATGCATGTGTGTTTTCTTTAAAAAAACCCTCTCTCTCTCTCTCTCTCTCTCTCTCTCTCTCT
>NW_008475307.1:0-1342 GCF_000622305.1 Nannospalax galili | reverse complement strand
AAATCAGAAGCCATAGGAAGAGAACTAACTGTTCGAAGCTGACCAAAGCTTTGCCAGCGCGTGTTCAGAACGCCCTGAGCCCCGGTGCCCGTCCCTGGCTCCCCGTTGTTTCCCCTGTCTCTCAGCAGGGCCATTGGTTACATGTACGCACCCTTGGATGTTCAGGATGTGCGCAGCTGCTGAGCTGTGCCCAGCCACATCTCTGCCTGCTTTTCCATGACGGACAGACTTCCTTTTCACTGAACTCACGTGCTCACTTACACATAGGCTCTGCCGTGCCGAGACGGTATATGTTTACTCAGCAAATATTGACAGGACAGCTCTGCACACCACATGGTGTGAGGTGCGGGTTATGACTTGTCACTAAGGGGAAAGCGCTGCTCTCCTGAGCCAAGGAGAGCAGAGTTCAGACTGAAGGAAAGGCAGCCACCTCTACCTTTTCTCCTCCTGGGGACAGAGGATTGTGCTCACCGAGAAGCTGGTCTGTGTCCACAGCAGCTGGATGTCGTGGGGTCTCCAAACTTCAGTCTCTTCAACAGGGTTTCCGGCACTGATCGTGGCTCCTTCGTTATTATATGTATTTATTTAGCGTGTGTATCTGTGTTGTACACGTGTGTATGTGTCATGGGGAGGTCAGAGGACAGCTTCAGAGAGATCTTTCCTTCGTTAGTCCTGGGGATCCTGGGGATCCCCCAACTCAGGTCATCAATCTCCCTGGCAAGTTCCTTTACTCACTGAGCCATCTTGCCAGCCCTCGAGGCTCCTTTCAACCAATTGATTAACTTTAAAATTGAACAGTAAAAACTGAACATGGGTATGGGTACTGCTGTGGACACTGAAATGACTGAGCTAAGGCTTGCGAGCAAAGGCATTAATCTGAAGCTGATTTTGCACGGTGAGAGCTCTTTGAGAGCCTCTCGCACAGCAGTTTTCAGTGAATGACAGTGTGGTGTTAAATGCGTACCAAGGTAGACAGTAAATCTCTTGAACAAACAAAGTCAGATCTGTGTGACTCACTCATAAACTTTGATAATCTCTGCAGCCTCCCTCCGGAGAGCCCACCCCTGCCCGTCCTCTGCCAACCACTGCCCTGCTCTTTGACTCTTTGAGTTCGACTTCTTTTAGACTCTGCATGTGAGTGAGATTTTACGGCTTTCGCCTTTCTGTGCCTGGTTGATTTCACTTATTGCGATGTTCTCTGTGGTACCCAAAGTGACAGATTTGGCTTCCCTTTAAGGGCTGACTAGTATTCTGTCATTTACACATTCTCATCAGGTGTTCATCCCCGCATTTGTGGTTGACTTAGTTCCGTAGGTATCCTTAACAGAGCTGCGAGGCACAC
>NW_008475306.1:0-1342 GCF_000622305.1 Nannospalax galili | reverse complement strand
GAGCAGGAGCAGAGTTACACACTTTGACATATTCCTATCAGTCTTGCTCACTTTTTTCCTTCCCATATCTGCAGAGTGCAATCTTGTGGCATGAGCTATTCTGTGAGGCAAAAACTGGGTTGTTCTGAGAGTTAGTTATTAGCAGTTAGTATAGATACGATTGCTGTTACATACCCAATTGATACTTTTTCAATTTCAGAACAAAACATAGATTATGAAATCTGAGGTTTCTAAGTTCTGCTTTAAGATAATTTCTGGAAGCTGTCAGTTCTCTATAATGAATAAGTCATCCAATAAATGCTTTGACTTCATCTAAGAGCGAAAGTGTTTAATGCAGATGTTTAAAAGCTTGTATCAACATAATGAGTATGGTCTGAGAATTATTTCAATTTGAAAACACAACGCAAAATTAATTTTCTTTGTCTTATATGGATATGAAATTATTCTGTGCTTGATTTATACAGTCTCAATCCAGATTATCAGAGAATATAGGTGGTATGAGTATTCATTTACATGTTTGTTTACTTTTTTTACGTGTTTGACATTTTGGCTCGTTTTTACTGGTTGCATCTTTCTGACACTCGTGTTTGTTCATCTTTACCACTAGATACTTTAACATATCAACCTCAGCTACTTAAAATGCTCATGTGTTTACTTTTGGACCATCCTTGCGTCTGAATTAATGACTCTTTTATTGCTTGAGGGCAGACCAACTATTCATTTCATTTCTTTCTAGCTTTAGATATTTTCTTCTAGCTTTGGGTTAAATGCTGGACATCTATTGCAAAATTCATAGAGACTGGAGTGAATGCCTTTTTTCCCCTTCACAAAACAAACATAATTAAAATGACTCCTACCCAGTAAAACCTCAAAACGAAACAGATGCCGCTTCTGCCAGACCACTACTTTCAGAAATTGAATCAGTGTTTTCTGTTTCTGAGCTGGCCTTGGCTTGGTTGCGGCTTTCATTACATTAAGTGATGGACTCTAGTATTGAGTTGTTCCTACTGTGTCCTTAGTATGAGGTCTCCAGAGAGTTTCTTTGGCATTCCTGTTCTGCCTTTAATTCCCATCAGGATCTTCAGGACTGTGTCACACTCCCTCCTCTCTGCTTCACACTCAGATGTCTTTTCATCTGCTTTGGTCTTATTTTAGCCCAGGTTGTGTGCTTTCAAATGACACGCAAGGATACACTATTTAAAGCATTCCTATCTGTGCTGAATAGCCTTAGTTGTCACCTTGACATACCTGGATAGAGGGAGCCTCAATTGGGGTATTTCGTCCATTCGACTGGCCTATGGTCATGTCTGTGAAGCATTTTCTTGTTTGTTGAGTGATGTGG
>NW_008475305.1:0-1342 GCF_000622305.1 Nannospalax galili | reverse complement strand
CAGCAAGATGGTGATGAAATTCTGGGCCAACTTTGCTCGGAATGGGTAAGTTTGGTCGCGCTGGGGGTGTGGTGTGTTGGGGCATACCTGGTGGGAAGGAGTATCGTCTCAAGTTTGAGTGATTAACCTTCTATTCCTGTGACTATAGAATTCTAATAATGAATACTGGGTTAACCATATTTGTAGCTGTGACCTTTCTGAGACAGTTCAGCTTGAAGGACGGGATGTATTTTGGCTGATGGACTCAGAGGTTTCAAATCTTTATCACTGATTCTCTTCACTCTGGTCTTGGGTCAGTGTAGCACATCATGGTAGGCAGTATATAATAGGTTAGTTCTCCTTGACTCCAGGCAGTCAGAGAGTCAGGATAGAGGAAGGGACAAAGGTCCCAAATATTCCTCAAAAATATGTCTCATGTGACCAGCTTCCTTCAATTAGTCTAACCATCTAAAGTTTACACCATGTCCCAATAGCACCATCAGCTGAGGCTTAAGGCTTTAATACATGAGCTTTTGGAGCAGGGAATATATAACATCTCAATCCTAACCTTCAGCAGGGAATATATAACATCTCAATCCTAACCTTCTGTCTCTGGCCCCCAGAAGCTCATGTCCATCACATAATCTGAAATGCATTTAGCTCTTCTCCAAGGCGTTCTAACTTCTCCACAGTTTTAGCATTGCTCAGAAGTCCAAATCCTAGGACTTCTCAGCCTCAAGAAACTCTTAGCAGTGAATCCCCATAAAAGCAAAAAAGTTACACATTTTCAAGACACAATGGCACAGACTAAACATCCCTGTCCCAAAGGAGGAAACAGGAAAGGAGCACCAAGGAACTGGACCAAAGGAAGTCACATCCCAGGAGGGCCAGTCTTTATTTCTGAAGCTCCGTGCCCAGAAATCTGATGATAGATGTGGGTTTTCTAAGGCTTGGGAAGGCCTTCCCCTATGGTCTTGCTGCCTGTAGCCCCTAGGGCTCTCAGGACTGACTCTGCTCATGGACTGAACATTTTCTATGTAGATGATTTACCATGTCCTGGCATTTCTGACTTACTGGGGTCTCCATAGTAACAGCAGCTCCACTGTCACAGCCTCAGGCGTAATGTTCTTAGTGTTACCAGCAAGGATTCCAAACCTTCCACACATTTGCTGGTCTCTTACCTCTCATGTGAAATCTTGGTAGAAGTCTTGATGACCTCATAAGTCTTACATTCTGCATTCTGCACGCTTACAAAACCAGCGTCGCGTAGATGATGCCAGAATGTGGCTGTGGATTGAGGTTTAACCAGGCTCCATGGGGTATCAACTGGAACAGCCTCTGAGTGTTTGAACACAGAGAAACA
>NW_008475304.1:0-1342 GCF_000622305.1 Nannospalax galili | reverse complement strand
TCCTCTGTTTGCTTTGCTGGCTCCTCCTCCCTCTCCATCCCCTAAATTTAGACCTTCTCCAGACTGTGTCCCTCTCTCTTCCCCACGCTTTTCTTTTTCCAAGCTCTTCTCGGTCTCCTCCACACTGCTAGCTTGTGGCCCGCCAGTCCCCAGGTTCAGTGGGTTGCCCTGGTGGATGCAGTGACATGGTTCATGAAGAGTGTGAGATGACGTTGTCATTTGTGTGAACAGTCGTAGCATTTCCCATTTGGGCCGCTCCAAAAGGCAGCCGGTCAAAGCTTTGGAATTGTGCTAGCAATCTTGTTTGCAATTTTTGCCCTTGAGTAAGGGCACCTGCCTGCAGGTAATCAGTGCTTGTTGTCAAGGCCAATAATTCAGAGAAGGTAAGGGCAGGCAAAGAGACAGTGACTACTGGTTGGGGCTCTGTGACAAGAGGCAGGTAAAGGGATTCTGTGACCGTCCAAGGGTGTAACTGTTCTCGGGCTTTGTGTTTACACTGTTAAAGACCTTAAATCTCAGGTGTTGGCATATGTATTGTAAGACTGCCAGGAAATCATAGAGCCTATGGAAATGATGTACAGGTTTGTTAGTCAGCATGCATTACTGTAACAAAAATACAAGAGGCTTATTTAGGAAGTTTCAGCCCGTGGTCACTTGACTCCATTTCTTTGGGTCTGGGATAGCACAGACCATCATAACAGGTGCACTTGGATTGAGGCTTGTTCACATCATGGTAGCTGGGAGGCCGGAAGAAGAAGCAATCAGAGTCTCAATATCCCTTTAAGGGCATGCCCTCTATGACTTATGACCTAACTTCCTTCCAGTAGGGTCCACCTCCTAAAAGTTCCTCCCCCTCTTGATATTGCCAGGATGGACTAGGGACCAAGAGTTTGTTTTTGAGACAGTCTCATGTATCCCAGGCCAGCCTCCAACTTGCTATGTAGCAGAGGATGACCTTGAACTCCTGGTCCTCCTGCCTCTACCTTCTGATGCTGGGATTACAGATGTGCACCACCATGCTTGGTTTATGTAGTGCTGGGTATCAAAGTCAGGACTTTATACATGATAGACAAACACTCTACCTGCTGAGCCATATCCTTAGGCCAGGAGCAGATTTTAAGACATGGAACTTTAGGTGGTGTTGAAGATCCAAATCACAGCAATGAGAAATTCTAATGGTTACAAAATTACAGCTAAACAGGGGGAGTAAATTCTGGTGTTTTGTGGCACAGTGGGGTGTCTGCAATTAATGGTAATTTACTGTACTTCTCAAAATAGCTTGAAGAGAGGATTTTGGTTGTTTACAACACAAAGAAATGACAAATGTTTGAGGTAAGGGATA
>NW_008475303.1:0-1332 GCF_000622305.1 Nannospalax galili | reverse complement strand
TCTCTCTCTCTCTCTCTCTCTCTCTCTCTCTCTCTCTCTCCTCTCTCCTAAATGTGTGTGTGTATATATAACAAGAATAAAGAAACTGAGAGGGCGTGAGGACATGGGAGGACTTGGGGGACTGGGGAGGGATGGGAATAATGTAAAGACGACATTCAGGTATAAAAATCTCAAAAATAAAAAAATAAGAACAAAATGTTTAAAGGAAGGAAGGAGGGAGTCTGCACAGGAGAGGTACACTCTGGGTAAACCTGGGCTAATTCTTCACTCAGCAATATTGGAAGAGTTTTTTCTTTCAACAGTTGCTTTGCTATTTCTAAAATAATTTGAACTATATCATCTTAGTGCTCGCAATTTCAGAGTCCATAATCTCTCCCAGCATTAAAGACAAGATGCTCTCGCTGATAGAACATCTTTGGTACTATGTATAGTTGAGCCTCTGCTACACCATCTGTGCCACCTGCATGGGTGAAGATGAGACTGCAAGGCCAGGGACAGTGTCAACAGGACAGACACAAGCAGCACCCAGCCTGCACCATCTGTCCCTCAGTGCCCTCACCACCTCAGGTGGGCAACTTAGGTCAGGGATGACCGAAGAGGAAAGATGAAGAAAAAGGAGACATTCTCATAAAGACGAATTAACTGGCTCATTTGGTAAAGTGCTTGCTGTTGAGAATAACAGTTCCCAGAAAAAGAAAGTGCATCTTCATACTGACCCTTCCGCAAGGCTACCAACTGACCAGAGATTCAGTGACTGTGGAGTGTTTGAAGTGCTGCAGGTCCGGAGCCTAATTACCATCCATCTTGGGCCACTTTAGCCCTAACTAGCCGCTCCCTGCTCCCCTCTGTCTCATCTAACATCTGGGACTAACAAGATAAAAACCTTTGGGGATGTACTAACAACGAAACCCCGGCTTCCACCAACTTTCTGGTGTTTCTGCCGAACTTTCTTTGCTGTACCTGCCTACGTAACGTTTCCACCAATGTATTTGAAAAATGCCTTGATTTATGACTCTCTTTGCTCTGTTACTATAAAACTTCATGAAACTGCTTCTACCTAGGAACGTGAAATTTGGGGTGACCTAACACCGTGTTCCTGGGCCATGGTCACTCATATTTGGCTCTGGAATAAACTCTCTCTTTTCCCCTTTGACACGAGAGTCATGCTTTTGTATCGACACTGCACAAGCTTGAGGAGCTAAGTCTGATCCCCAGAACCCACATAAGAAAGCCAGACGTGGCGACACATGCCTGAGACCGCAGCACAGGAGTGGGGGAACCAGGAGGATCCTGGGGCTTGCTGGCCACCTAGCCAAATCCTGAGTTCAGATA
>NW_008475302.1:0-1340 GCF_000622305.1 Nannospalax galili | reverse complement strand
ATGTAGCATATATGTGTGGACCAGTGATCTGTGAATAGAATTAGCCTTAAAAACCCTTGTGTGTGTGGGAGCAGAGGCGGCCTAGGGAGGAAGGAAGCACATAGGATGGTTCAGGCTCCTGCTCCTCAGCTTGAATGTGTTGTTCTGAACCGTCTGCATGTTCACGTCCCGCCTCCCACTGCTCTTCTACTCAACCCACTGGAATGGGACAAGCCAGGAACCACTTTTTCTCACACGTATGTGCACAGCAGCAGGTGGGTATGTTCCTATGAATTAGAATGTAACGAAAATGAAGAAAGATCTGTCCACGCTCCTAAGGCCAGCAGAAAAGGTTCCAGCTCCCCCACACCAAGTCTCCCGGAGTCTGCAGCAGGTGCAGGTTCAGCACACCTGAGTCACGTGATCTCACCTGATGTAGGATGCTAAACGGATTGAATAGGGGAAGACGACTCTGGGAGGGAAAGGGTGGTTCAGTGGTAAATCCCTTGGGCTACATTTTGAGACTCTTACTCAAGGGAATAAGAAAAAATTCGGGCTGGGGATGTGGCCCAGTTGGTAGAGTACTTGCCTAGCATGCAGAAGCCCTGAGTTCAAAATCCAGCACCACATAAACTGGGAGCAATACCATAGGCTAGTCACCCCAGCACCTGAGAGGTAGAGGATCAGAAGTTCAAGGTCATCCTTGGCTACATAGAGTTTGGGGCCATCCTAGGCTGCAAGATACCCTGCCTCAAAAGACAAAAATGAAATGAAATGGTAGCCTAGCATGGTAGTGCACGCCTTTAATCCCAGAACATTCTAGGCAGAGGCAGGCAAATCTCTGGGTTTGAGGCCAGCCTGGTCTACATAGTGAGTTCCAGACCAGCCAGGGCTGCATATTGGGACCCTGTCTCAAAAAAGCAAAGCAAAACCAAACAAAACCTAGAAAGCTTTGAGCTGCCCTCCCTTCTGAAAGTTTCCTGTCAGCAGAAGAGAACGTTCTTAGGGTCTTCCCACCCTAGCAGATCAAACTCCCACTGGTTTGGAGCTGCCCCCCTCAGGGTCACTTGGTGTGTGGTCAACACCCAGAGGGAGCAGCACTTGATTTGGTTAGCAGGTAGCAAAGTTTGGCATATTTGTTAAAAGAACAAATGCAAGTGGGGTGTGAGCTTTTCCACTGAAGGATGGATGGGATCTACCAAAGTACCCAGTGCTCCTGACACCGTGCTGTGATCTGTGGTAGCGTTTTACTTGTGGGGCCTCTGTGTGTCTCAAATTTCTGGGGTGAACATGTATTTCTGTCAGCATCAGAAAAAGTTCATAATAAATATGAAAAACAATAATGGTTTTTAAAGTGTGCT
>NW_008475301.1:0-1342 GCF_000622305.1 Nannospalax galili | reverse complement strand
GAAGACCATAGAGAAATATATGCTAAATTTTTAATCTTATAAAAAATATAAGAAACAGCATTGAAAAAAGGGAGACCTTAAATCAAAATCTATGAAAGCAAAGAACATTTTGGCTACATAAGAAATAAAAATATTCTTATGTAAACTGAGGTAATAAAAATATTTTTATATCAAGTTAAATGAATGTCTACCATATTGTTTAAACATTTATCTCCATGGGGGCTGAAGAGATGGTTCATCAGTTAAGAATATTTACTGGTTTTAGAGAAGACCTGCATTCTATTCCAAGCACCCATCTGACAATTAACAATCTCCTTTAACTCCAGTTTCAGGGGATCCAATGATGTCTTCTGGCCTCTATGGACACTGCATGCATTTAATGCACTAACATACATGCAGGCAAAGTATTTATGCAAGTAAGGAATTTTTTTAAAAAGTCTTTAAAAAAGCATTGATCTCAGGTAGAATTTCAGAGCAAATCCATAGTTTTTGGTGACCTAACTGGACTCATTTTGCCTCTTTATGAAAGGAAACTAACTCCCACTTTGATGGCACAAAATTCAATCTTCACAGGGTAATTTATTTTAGTCTGTGAAGTCGCCCCCTTTTCTCTTGGACACTGGAGAAGAAGGTCCCCAGGGAAAGAGCACTGTGGGACAAATGTGAGAGAAAATGAAGAGACAATACACAGAGCTCTCCTCCCTCTCTTCCCAAGGGGCATCATGGACGGTCACCATAAGTCACATGAGGGTTACCACCCTTCCTACAAGTCGAAGCACACACCAGCACTGATGAAGTCCTCTCTGCTTCCCAATTATTGTGCAGTCCAGGTGAGGAGGGCTCTGAAGGAGCAGTGAGCACCCACTCTGCAGTGCAAGGCCAGAAAGACTCTGTGCTCCAGGTGCCTGCAAGACTTGATTCCTAGTCCCATATCCTCTGAGCTAATCCTCAACGATGACCTCAACGTGTCATCAAGGAGTGGAATGAAGGAAACTGAACAAACTCCATCATGTCAGTTTTATAGCTGAAGGCTTGTGAGGCAGCTGTTGAATCTACATGCTTTGGGTCAGTCCTATTTAAATTCAAAGCTCCTTGAACCAACACCCACAAACCATCTGACCTCTAAGACTTCAAGTCCAGGTATGTAGAACATTCTTCTGAACCATACTGTGTGTAAAACATACTGGAAAAGACATATTGAAATTTGGGGGCCTTATTTATCTTATGGATTGTTTACCATTACAGCACTTTGAAAAAGTTGATTCATCCTCAGTTTCTTAATTCCATTTATTTTTCTAACAGTGGATATATTGGGGCATTTATTTGTTCTGTACTAGAAAAT
>NW_008475300.1:0-1341 GCF_000622305.1 Nannospalax galili | reverse complement strand
AAAAAACCAAAGCAACAAACAAACAAAGAAACCCACAAACCCCCCAAACTCCATGTAATGACAGGATTGACTGGCTTTGTTTGCATCTCTAAACTCTTAAGCTCATAACATTCCTATCTGTATAACCTTCATCCACAGAAAACTGCAGCGTTTGTCTGTGCTATACATTTCTTTATTTTTTTACCTTAGTAAATTGTTCTGCACCCAGTAGTAGCTCAATTTTAATATTTTTGGCTGCTGAACCATTCCCACCTGATTCCTGTGGTACTGTGACCAAAGTGTTTGTGTTGGCATGATTAAGCTTGGTCATCCTAGACAATTCTGTCTGACCAAGAGAACTTGAAATCTAATCTCTCAGTAGCCTCTGAACCCTTGGCATCTGGTCCCCTCTAATTGACTCTCTCCTTCATGGCAATGGACTTGCCAGTCAGCCCATTAGCACCCAGGAGACTGTGAGACTCACAGTGGACCAGGAAAGACTCCTCTGCTGTAGCAAGGTAACTAGTGATGCAAGGGGGTGAAATACAAAGTTTGGCTACGTTATTGTAAGTTAAAGCAGCTACTTACAGTGTGCTTTGTGAGCGGGATAGAAATGCAAGTTCCAGGGCCCAAGACTGGCCCTAATGAATCAGTCTCTGGTGGTGGAATCCCATTTTTGGATGCTACGGCTACACACTGCAGTCTGAGGTTCTTGGCCTTATAGAACAGAATCTCCTTTTTTTGTTGAAGACTTTAGAGAAAATGGCATTGGAGAGGGGGGTGAGCCTGGGAGGTGAGGAAGGGTCTAAGTTCTGGGTTCTCAAGAGGCAGAGATCTCTGGGACAAATGGAAATTTTAAAGTGGCATCCCAGCTCTTGTACGGGGAAGGCCACGTCTGGAGACAATGTGGTGTAAATAAGGAACCAGTTGCTAGGGAATGAGGAACTTCTAAGTGAGCTCCTTACATAGTCTGTGTTATTGGAAGAGAATACTAGTCTAGACCGGGTATATTAGTCAGGGTTTTCTGGAGGAACAGAACTGATATATTAAAAGAATGTATGAATCAGCTTACTTTGAAGTAATAGCAACAGTTGGATCGCACCCGAGAGGCTGAGAACCCCGGAGTCTCTTGGTCCTTGAGACTGGATGGGTGCCTCAGTAGACGGTCACAGTGGCTGTCTCACACTGGAGAGACTGAGCAGCCCTGGTAGTTGCTCAGCTACAGAACTGGATACAAAAACCTGTATCAGAGACCAATAGCCAAAGTCAGGTGAGGAGAGGGAGTTTAATTTTACGCTAGTGGACTGCTCCACGGAGATCCACAAGGGAGTCAGTGGCCCCTTCCAGTTTGGGGGGTGGGGG
>NW_008475299.1:0-1341 GCF_000622305.1 Nannospalax galili | reverse complement strand
CAAGTTGGTATTGGTCAGAATGTTTTGTCACAGCAATAGAGAAACAAACTAAGACCATTTCTTGACTTCATGACATGTGTATTGGCAAGATTCATGGGTGAATCTCCTTATCCTGCTTCCTAGTTTCATGTGGGATGTAGATAAATGCTGACAGGCAAGGGAGGCCCAAGAATGCCCAGGTAAGCACTTCTAGATGGACAGTAAACATGGACTGGGAAAAGGTAGCAAACTGGTAACATTTCCTACTTTGTGTTCAGTGTTTGGCTTGGTCAGTTCATGCTTTTGATGAAGTTTTTGCCTTGGCAATTAGAAACATGCTAGAAAGCAAACTGAGATCTATTTGGTGACTCAATAGCCTGATATAGACAAGCATGTAAGATGGTATAATCTGAAGGAAAAAGAATCCTGTTACCTCTTCCTTATATTCTGGAGGCTTAGCTTCCAAGCTTGCCATTATTGGCGTCCCTTGTGATCTTCTGTCTCATTTATTATGACTCACAAGTTTCTGATGTTGAAAGAAGAACCTGGAGCCGATCACCCATTGTTTCAAGTTATCTTCACAAATTTCTCTTTGCTCACACAATGAAGGCGCTGACTGTATTGCTTTTGCCTTAGGGCCTGGAAGAATTCCCAATGCTGCTATTCATGCAGACCAGTGCAATCATTTTCTCATTTTCTGCTCAGCACCTTGTTCAACAGTGGTAATGGAATAATGGTGAGTTGGCTCATAGAGTCATAGGCCCTCACACCTTTGCCCTTCAATTAGGAATGGCCTGGGTTAAGAGGACCACTCACATAATGTGGACTCCAAAGAGAATTTGAAAGATTAAAATTTTCCTGGAGATAAACTGATTTTTTTTTTCAAAGAAGACTCCAGATTATACCAACTGCTCGCTTTCAAGTATAACTTGGATAGAATTCTCTAGTAGACTCTGGTCTTTACCGAAAAGCCTCTTCCTGGAAAAGAACCTGGGCTTTTGATTGATTTGTTTTTATTCAGGAAAACTGAAGTAGAGTTAATTTTATATGTGGGGAGCTGGCCATTGCGTTGCTGACAGGACTACAATGGGCAAAAATGGAACTTTCCTTCTGAATGGTGTTGTAGTGAACGGAGAACTAAAAAGCTTATGGAAAATAGCTTTCAAATGATTATTTTTGTTTCCCTAAATGCTTGATTATGATGACTATAATTCCAGCTAAACACAGAAAGAACATGGAAAAGAAGCTAAGCCTGGGCTTCTAACACAACAAAAACCAAAGAACACATCACAGTTTTTAAAGTCAGAATGCCTGCAAGTTTCTTGAGATTGCTAAGCAGATAAATAAATAAATAAATAAATA
>NW_008475298.1:0-1341 GCF_000622305.1 Nannospalax galili | reverse complement strand
AGAGATGGCTCAGTGATTAAGAACACTTACTAGTCTTGTAGAGGATGCAGATTCAGTTCTCAACACTCACATGGTAGATCACAACTGTCTGTGACTCCAGCTCCAGGAATCTGACACCTTTGACCTTAAAGGGCTCCCATCCACACATAGCGCACATAAACTCATGCAGGCAAAATACTCACACACATAAAAATTTTGCAAATAAGTGTTTTCTATAGGATGCTTAAAAGTAGGGCAGAATAAGTAGGGACACTCACTCGTTTAGAAATTCAGAAATTAAAACCCTGGATTTGATAAATGGATTTGGTATCTGCCCTAGAAAGCAGAGACTGAGTCCAGAACTCAGGTCTGAGTTGGTCAACACTGATGGTGAGCCACACTGGGGTAGACTTTCCACTCTCACACTGTCAGCCTAGTGCCTTGGGAGAAGTCCTTAACTTCTCTGTGTCTCAGGTTCCCTATCTGTAAAATCATGATAAAATTTTATCTCTGTAAGCATTACATTAGAAATACTTAGGACGTTATTGGGTCAGAGTAAGCTCTCATAAACTTGCCAGTACATATCTCACTAGAGTGCTTGAACTAACAAGCAAGGCAGTTTATTTTTAAGTACTCTCTAGGAGCAAGGAAATAGGAAAAAATACCCTTTGGGGTATTGGCACACACTGAAGATGCAGAGGTAAGAGGATTACACATTCTGGGCCAGCCTGGACACCAAAGTTCTGACCAAAGTCAGCTGAAAGATAAGACTTTGCTCCTAAAACACAGAAATGGAAAAGAAAGAGATAAGCTTGGATTTGAATATTATTATCATGAGAATTTGGATGAGTTTACCTAAACTTCCTGAGCCTCTGGCTTCAACAATAAAATGGATATGAATCACTGCCCACTATAGAAGTTAGCTCCAAATAAAACAATGCCATATATAATGTACCATGTTCTTAACATGCATAAGCACATCATAACAGAGTAACCACCAAACAGGCACCCTGTAAGCATCATTTCTGTAGCAGGAATTCTGGTTTGCTTCAACACGTACTCTAGTTCATTGACTGTCACCCTCTTCAAATTGTTAGACATCCCAAGGGATGTATGATACAGTGAGTTCCCTGAAACTTCCCTACAACCTATGCCTCAGTATCCCCTATGCCTAGTGCAGTCGAGCTGGGTAAAGGAGAGCTCAGAGACAGACCTTCTTACAGGATAGGCGGTAGGGTGGAGGAAGAAATTATCCCCCGGGCACAAAGCATGGCTTCAGTCAGTGATGACAACACAGACTGGAGGATGGGAAAGTCTACTGCTCATTAACAACAGAGTCATACATACCCCTATCAGTACCAC
>NW_008475297.1:0-1341 GCF_000622305.1 Nannospalax galili | reverse complement strand
AGGCTGGCAGGTTATGAAGCCCAGGGAAACAGAGGGAGGTGAGGGCGGGGAAAGACCCAGAGGGCTCCTGGACACCCCAGAATGAACTGGGTTGGTCTGGATGCAAAAGATCAGAAAGCAGTGGTAGTTGCCCCAGTGTCCGGGTGCCAAGACAAGGAATGGGACAGTTCCCAGGCTAGGAGGAGAGACGGATGGGGGAGATGGGAGGGTGAATGAGGTTGGGGGTGTCAAGGCATGGAGGGTGTGATCGACTTTACCCAGAGAGAGGCCTGCAGGCCCAGGGAAGCAGAGAGCCCATTATCACAGTTTTAGCAGCTACTGAATGATTTTGCTCCAGTTGCCATCGGTACTAGGCATAGTCCAAGATGACTGAGGAAGGAGTGCCATACAACACAAGGGGACAAGCTTCTGGAGCAACTCTCCCGTCTGGCCAATGTCTTGAGCTCTTACTTCTAAGCTCTACAATGCTAAGAAAAATGTCCTCTGCTCAAGCCACTTGGCCTCTGGTATTTTGTTGTAGCTCCAACATTGTAGTAACCTGATGACGCCAGGAGCCATTGAAAAGAAAAGAGACGAATCTGTGCTTCAGCTCAGGCGTTCACACTGAGTAGCAGCAAAGGCCACTGAAGCTGAAGCTAGGATGGCGAAGGCCTTGACAGATGCAGTCAGGGACCAGGAAACGTGTGGTCACCTGGGCAGAAACTCAGTAACCCGAAGCTGCTAAGGCACATACAGGGAAATGCAGGTCAGAAGCTAAGGCATCAGGCAAGAGGCAGAGGACAATGGCCCACAGTCCAGAAGGTAATCACAGTGAAGACCACAACAACGATGAGTGGGCTTTGTAAGGGGTTGGAGAGTAATGAAGGATACCAAAGATTCCAAAGAGACAGATTCCAAGACAGACTCATTTCTCTGTTGTTTTCGATAACATATATTCCTTTTTATTGGGTTATAGAAGAATTATGTGCTTATTGTGGGCCATTTGGGAAATACAGTAAAAGATTAAATTGACACATGCATAAGCAAAACTCATAACCAAACCTGAAATTTAGAGATTACATAACCACTGTTAAAATTTTGGTTTAAGGCTGGGCGTGGTGGTTTATGCCTTTAATCCTGGCCCTAGGGAGACAGAGGAAGGTGGATCTCTGTGAGAGCCAGGCCAGCCTGGTCCACATAGTGACTTCCAGGCTGCCTGGGACTACGTAGACCCTATGCAAAAAAAAAAAATTTTTTTTGGTTTATTTCCATCAGGACATTTGTTAACGTACACATAATACATGTAAAAAAGAAATCATGGCTATCACATCCCACATACTCCATTTCTGTTGTGCACTCATC
>NW_008475296.1:0-1316 GCF_000622305.1 Nannospalax galili | reverse complement strand
GATTTGACCACTCAAACTTTTGTCCATCTTTCTGCCTTTATTGGGCTCAAATCATGGTTCTACGGCACACTGAGCGCTTTGAATTAAAGGAAGTCCGGGGGTCCTCTGACCACTCCTGGCCTCCCATCCTCCCCACCCCCCTCCTCCAAACAGTGAGGGCCTTTATCTGACTTACATGACTAATGGGAGTTCCTAATACAATCATCTTGTGTTTCCTCAGCATCCCATCAACCAGTGATGAGCTCGTATCTCGGGAAAAGTTCAGGCTGTGGCCTGGAAGGACTTGGCCCATAGCCTGTTACTTGTTCTCCTGGGGGCAGCCCTTGAGAGACTTTCTGCATGTGAAGACGGCTTTGTGCCAGGTGTGGTGATATATACCTATAACCCAGAACTTGGGGAGCCTGAAGGAGGAGGATGGCTATGAATTCGAGACCGGCCAGGGCTACAGAGAACTTGTCTCAATATTATTAGCGACAGCAGACAGTCTTGTTCCCATGCACTTCTTGCTCACTCTTCTCTACCCTATAGTCCCTCTCTACCAATTCCCAAGCCCCAATTCTGTTCTGTTCAGTTATACATGCTGTGTGAACCCAGCCATCTGGTCTTTCTTTGAGTCTTACATTTTTGAGGCTCCTGCCTACCTTTTTCCTGTTAATCTGTCTACTGTTATTTTATTCCAGAGATACAAATGATGGAAACTTCAAAGAGTAGAGAGAAAGTTTAAAACTCCCCTGCACCTTATAAGGAAATAAAACAAAATAAATCTGCCAACACATTGCTAGTCTACTGTGCCATCTTGACTAGACTTAGCACCCACTGCTGCATCAAACATGTTTGTTTCTAGGTGAGCTGTGAAGGCACGGTGCACATGTCTGAGCCTCATTCAGTCTGCTTCAAATCAACTGTAGGCTATTTCTGTCCCTGCAACCTACTTCTTTAACAAAAATTACATTTATTTATTATTTATTTTGTTTATGCGGGTGAGTGTGTGAGTATACACCTGCCATGCTGTTTGTGTGGAAATCAGGGGACAACTTGTGGAAGTTTGTTCTTTCTTCTACTGTGTGGGTCCTGGGGATCTGATTCAGGTTGTCAGGCTTGGCTGAAAGCACCTTTACCTGTTGAACCATCTCACCAGCCCTGTAACCCACTTCTTAAAGTCTCAGCTATGGCCCAGAGACTCTTGGGCACAGCGTATTCCCATCCATTCAAACAGCAATTCTCACTGTGGGGTCCCAAGAATTTAATATCTACCTGGATTTTTGTTTCTGTGCGTGTGCGTGTGTGTGTGTGTGTGTGTGTGTGTGTGTGTGTGT
>NW_008475295.1:0-1341 GCF_000622305.1 Nannospalax galili | reverse complement strand
ATAACAGGTTAGGGAGATTGTGGCCAATATACATAATTTTTAACCTGTGGTAAACTATTAATATAAATATACACAGAATAAAAAAATTCAGCTGCTTAAATAACATTGTCTGAAGTTTTGCAACATGAATTAATATAAAACATGTTTTAATTTATTTTGTGAAGAATATTATTCATGAGCTTTTTTATGGGTATCAATATTTATAAGCAATAATTTTATTATTGTTGCTACAGAATTTTATTATTGTGCTACCCACAAGGGTTTCAGCGGATTTTTAGCTGTATCATAAGTATAGTTTTTTACATGGCAAATGCACGTAAATGAGACTCCTATAGTGTATAAGGTTTATTTTCTCATATTAACAGAGAAAATGATGTCATCAGTACATTAGCAGAAATTAACCCAATGGTTTTCAAGAACAGTTTCAATTTGGCCTGGGAAATTTGAGAAATGAACCCCCAACTATCTAGTACTCTGATATTTCCTTGCTCAATGACATTACCTAATCACATAAATTGTGTTATTTTCTATGCTTTGTAAAATTTTTCTGCTGTTTTAAAGAAATCAAAAGAGGTCCAAGATCTACAAGTCCTTAAAAATGAATAGCAAAAACTGAATAGCTGAACATAATGAAACTCAAATGCCTATTTTCTCTGTAGGAAGGATTACAGAAAGAGTCTTTCTTTGCTACACATAGTCATAAAGGTCTATTTTACACCCCAAAGCTTCCAAAACCCCTTTGTGCTGTGATAAAACCATAAGCTTTTA
The DNA here is from genome assembly GCF_000622305.1 of Nannospalax galili. Lineage (NCBI taxonomy): Eukaryota > Metazoa > Chordata > Mammalia > Rodentia > Spalacidae > Nannospalax > Nannospalax galili. The sequence goes on along the minus strand of NW_008475295.1, from coordinate 573 downwards.
GGACTCAGATGCAATGCAATCCACTAAAGCTAGCAGACTTAGAAAGCACATGAAACGGAACCAAATTCACAACTAACTGGTGAAGCAAGATACTGCTGCTATGCGTTGCCTCAATTGCTCCATTGTATGACATTTCCATTTAATTTAAAGAAGACAGAAATACTTTTGGTTTGCTGAATTTTATGAGATTTGATTTTATAAGATCAGTTACCTACATAGAAGTTGATGCCATATTCCACACTTGGCTCAAAGGAAAATACCACATAAAGATTTACATATTTCAAACTACTTTCCTTTTCATACTGGAAAATCCTTTTAAATTCATCAACCTCTTCTTTCTGTCATCCATCATATATCCTATAACAATGCCTCTGGATTTTGTCTGAAGAAATGAGAGAATCAAACCTGTAGGAAAAATCTTCATTGGCATTTTTAAAATCATTATACAGATGGGTTTCTTCTCAGGGGAGGATCTATGGTTTATCTCAATCCCACAAAAGTAAAGGGAAAAATACAGAGAAATATTTTGATACAAAAGAAAATCATTTTGATATAAAAGAAAAAATTAGAGTT
>NW_008475294.1:0-1338 GCF_000622305.1 Nannospalax galili | reverse complement strand
AAGAAAGAAAGAAAGAAAGAAAGAAAGAAAGAAAGAAAGAAAAAATTTTTTAAAAAGAGCAGCTACAACACTTCCATCATAAATAGTCTATGTTTTTACTGGGTTGTCTTTTGAAATGGTTTTGCTGGTTTTCTAAACTTATTTTTCAAGCATGAATGGAGACTAAAATATAAGGAAAATAACTACAGATACCTGATACCCAGAGATTTTAAATTTTTTGTGTTACTCTCCCAGTATTGGCTTTGTACTAAAGGTAGAAACAACAGTACTTTGAACACAATCACAATTACGGTGCCCCTTTTGTCCTTCTGGAACTCTGGCTTAAGCCATCTGTTCATATCCCAGACAATTACTGATCAGGTGGCAAGGTATATCTGTGGATTTAACTGGCTCATTAAAACAAACAACCAAGGCAAAACAAAAAGTAAAACTAGGAAGGTTTCAGTGGACCTCGTTTCTCCCAATTGGCAGTTGAATACTCATTTTAGTATAAATTCAAAGTCTATGATGTTTATAATGGAGCACAGAGATGAATAGCAACTGGGCCCTTGGAAGCTTATTGAACCACTGAATTAGCCAATTTCAAAGTCTACTTTGCTTCTGGGTTTCTGTTATGTGACCTAATCAATTTCTTTACTGTTCTTAAGACAGTTTGAATCAGGGTTTCTATTATTTGCATCCAAATAATTCCAACCAAGGGATGTTTGGCTTACTGAGCACAATTAGGGCAGCTGTCACCCTATTGTGTTTCAGGAGTTGCAAATGAAGAAAATCAGCCAGCCACTGTTAAGTGTGAATACTCAGGCATGGAACCAGAAGCCAGTGGGATGGGATTGGGACCTCACAATGGACCCACCTGCCTGGAAGAGGGCTGAGTATGAGCTTGAAAGCAACAGTCCCTAAGAGATGTGCCCTTGGGCCTCCTGGTGAGACACCTTAGATAGTCTGTATTAGGTCCCTGTTGGCAGCTAGGGGACTTGGTGTTTTCCTGTATCTTTGACAACTGGAAAAAAGCCTGTTGTCAATAGCGACACTGTGTGGCTATTAGATGCAACCGCAATGGCAGATATCTGAGCCAGTCTTCCCTTGAGGTTTGTAGAAGGTGGAGTTTCCCTTAAGTGTTTTGGATTTCTAAGTTTTTGCAAATGGCGGAAACGGACCCTAGTTTTATTTTATTTTTGTTTTGAGACAGGGTCTCATGTAGCTCAGGTTGGCCTTGAACTTGCTATGTAGCTGAGGATGATCTTGAATTCCACCTCTTGGCTGGATATACAGGCATGTACCACCATGCCTGGATTGTTCAGTGCTGAGGATCAAATCCTGGGCTTTGTAAATTCT
>NW_008475293.1:0-1341 GCF_000622305.1 Nannospalax galili | reverse complement strand
AAGACTTGGCTTTATTTACAAAATATGGAAACATTAGTATCTTTACTGAACAATAAAGTCCACAAAATTCCCAGAATCTCCTGGACACAGGTGGGTTCTACAAGATGGCTGTCCACTCAGGACAGATCCTGTCTCTCAGATGTCCTTGAATGACTCTCCATGATGTGTGGGGTGAGTTTCTTCCTCTGATGGTGGACACCAGAGCAGGGGGCTCCCTGGTCTCAAATTGGGCTTCTCAGATTGGGAGGCAGGAGGCTTAACTGTGCCTTTCCTGGTGTAACAATGCACAGATGGGCATAGTGCACATCCCGTGGATCCTCAGACAAAGCAGCCTGGGGTCAGAGAGGATGAGAAGAAGTTAGGGGCTTGGCCTGGTTTGGGGAACCGGGAGCCTGTGAAGGACAAGACTGACCTCACTGTACATCTCTCTGTCTTCTTCTGACTCTCTGTTCTTTGAGCTCAATAATTCCCTTGATAAGGTCGAAGGAGCAGAGGTGGCCCCAGCCCTTGTGCACCTGGAGTGTTTCACTTGCGCATACATCTCTTTCAGGGGGTCTTGATCAGGTGGGTTCTACAAGGGAGAGAGTGAGACAATGTTTCTTGGTTCCCCTGAGGTCTCATCTGTCCAGTTCTACAGGGTAAACAGAGTAATCATTTAGACATACAAATCAGACCAGAGCATTCTTAATGGGTCTTCAGGGGCTTCTGGAGGACTTGAGGTATCTGGCAGGTCCATCCCTTCAAGTCTGATCTCCAGTAACACAAGCCAGTGTAACACAAGCAGGCTCCTGAGAGAGCCTGCTCCTGCCTTGTCTCCTGCTTGCAGGAGCAGTTTCATTAGAGTCTATCTGGGAAGACACCGTCAGAGCCCTGGAGATTCACACTGGCCCCATCTACAATCCTTCCCTTTTCTCTGCTCCATTTTCCTGAAGCACATGGCACTGTTCCCACTCTGCATTGTTAGCTGTTTGTCTCCTCCATTGCAGCTGTTCACAGTGGATGGAGAACCTGGCTCCCTGCAGCATCGGCAGCCCCTACAGGAAGCCTCCTCCAGGGGGAGCTCCAGGGTCTAGGCAATGGCTCAGCCAGTAAAGTGGCTGCTGACAAGATTGAGGACTGGAATTTGATCCCCAGCACCCTGCCATGTAATGTATAGGCAAGACTGTGATCCTAACACTGGAGAGGGAGAGGCAGGGGATCCCTGAGAATTTTGACCATGCAGTCTAGCTATATCACCAAGGTCTAGGTTCAGTGAGAAAATCTGTCTCAAAGAATAAGGATCTAGAAAGTCACCCAGTGCCAATGCTGACCCTCCACACATGTGAATCCACACCGCCCCCC
>NW_008475292.1:0-1340 GCF_000622305.1 Nannospalax galili | reverse complement strand
GTGCTAGGAATCCTATGCAAAAGCAGCTAGTGCTCTTAATTGCTGAGCCATTTCTCCAGCCCCAAAAGTAGTGGATTTATAAGGAAAACCAATTTACTGATTACTATTCTGGAGGTTGACGAGTCCCAGACATTGTGGCCCACATCTGGCAAGGGCTTTGTGCTGTATCATTGCCTGACAAAGGTGTCAGGGCAGGACAGTGTAAGCAGGAGAGGAGAGTGCAAGCTCATCCTTCACCAGGACACCCATTCCTGTGAATATTAATTCATGCCCGCAGTAACAACATTAAATTATTCAGGAGGCAGAGTCTTCATGACCTGTCATAGTTTCTGTCAACTTCCACAAACCTAGCCATACTTGGGAAGAAGGATCTTAATTGAGGAATTTCCTCCATCAGATTGCTCTGTGTGCATTTCTGTTCTATGTTTTCTTAATTGCTAGCTGATGTAGGAGGGTCCATCTCACTGAGCATGGTACCATACCTGTGTATTTGGGCCTGGGCTGTGTAAGAAAGGTAACTGAGAAAACCAGGGGAAGCAAGCCAGCAAGTGGTACTCCCCTGGGGTCCTTGGTTCAGTTCCTGCCTCCAGATTTCTGACCTGAATTCCTGCCCGAATTCCCTCATTGATGGATTGTGACCTGGGAGCTGTAAGATGAAAAAAAAAAAATCAACTTTCATCTCCAAGTTTGTTTTGTTCAGTGATTTATCACAGGAACAGAAAGAAAACTAGAACAGAAATTGACACCAGGAAAATGGGGTACTGTTTTGAAAGACGTGACCATGTTATTTCATAGGAGGATTGTGGAAATGTTTGGACCTTGGATTGGAAAGGCTATTGAATGAATGCTCTGAGCTGTTATTAAAGATTGGAAGATAGGAATGTTCAGAGACATACAGCTGATGAAGCCCCAGTTTGTGAAGTTTTACACAGAAGCAAAATCTCTGACAGGGCCATTTATGTTACATAGTTGAATTAAGAACTCTAAATGGGAGTATTTAAATGGGAAGTTGGAGGGAAAGTTATACAAGGGACTTTAGGAATAAAGGCAAAGAAGGAGCTCAAGAGAGGTGGGACCATAGGAGACTTGTATTATCAGGAGAAATGGGGAAAGGGGAATACTTTAAATGGGGACTTCACGGTAGAAGGGTTAGACAGGGAGAGAGAGAGAGAAGGGATAAATAATGCCTAGCTGCTATAAAAAAACAGAGGAAATCATATTAGTCCAACAAGTTAATGACAAATTATATGTATAATAGTTCTAAATGAGTTCATATGTATAGCTAAAGGCTACATAACAAGAAACAGTGCCAGACAGCAGAAACCTTCCTTTGAGTTGTT
>NW_008475291.1:0-1341 GCF_000622305.1 Nannospalax galili | reverse complement strand
TGTCCAGTGGTATGTTTGTAGAGGGGAGGAGGCCAGGGGTGCTCATACGGGTTCCCCGAGCCATGTCCCACTGATCAGTTCCTGTTGGAGTCTCCTCGCTAAATTCTAGGTTTTGTGGGATCAAGATAGGGTCTGTGCATTATCTCCTGAACTCCCGGCTCCTGGCACAGCGTCCAGCACCTAGTCAGCTCATTGACATTTTTCCAAGTGAATGAGAAAAAAGAAGAATTAAAGTACAGTAAAGACCAGTCTGCAGCAGGCCTTATACTTTGTGCTTCCCACACACCAATTAATGAGTGGCTCTCACAGGCCTTACCAATGGTATTACTAGCATTAATACCACTCCCTCAGCAGATGAGATGGCTGGGCAAAGAGATAGAAGATGACTTGTCCAAGGTCACATGGCTAGGAAGAAGGCCACTGAGGTTCAAGCCAGACCTCTGCCGCTTGTACACAGACTCCTCTGTGTGGGGGCTTAGCTCCTGATGCCACCATGCAGACACCATATCTGCATCCACCAAGAGCTCTGCTTCCTCTAGTGCTACTTTCTCATGCAGTGGGATGGAGCATGGGAGAGGAGAGCTGGAAGGATCAGGGAGGGCCCTGGCTACCAGACTCAGGGTCATAGATTCAATCAGAGGAGGTTGGTAACTTCTACAGAAGTCATAAACATTCTAGAAGGGATATGCCCAGGCTCTTTTCACCATAGCAAGAAACTGAGCTTCTCTATGGACTCAGGCTAGGACAGATTTCCTAGGAAATGGAAACTGAAGTCCTCTGTGCTTTCAGTCAGGATGGGCAAATCCAGATATCCACCAATGGGGAACAGGGCAAGCCACAGGGGTTAATGTCACAGTCTCACACATCTGGCTCTTTTCTGGACTCTAAATTTGGACCAATGAGACATCTACTTCCTTTTAATCAAGATAAGCCCAGAGCAGGACCCACAGGAACCCATGCAATTGTGCTGGGTCACTTAATTACCTTCCTCTTGGAAATCCTGAGCCAGCCATAGGGAAATTCTCCACTGAGTTAAGAATGAAGGTCATTACCATGTCACACCCTAATGCCTTTTACAGACCCAGGAGCCACAAGAGAAATCAATTCCAGTTGAAGGACCTGTGGATGTTTTTTTCAGAAGAGCCAGTATTTTAAGATTTTTCCAGGTCATGGAAAAGCAGACGCTAAGAACTTAAACAACAGAAGTCTCTGACAGCCGGTGTCTCATCCTTACTGTTGTCTAAATAAAGCCAGGCCAGTTTCATAAGAGGATGGGCCTCTACAAAGAATTAATGGGAAAAATACCAACATGAGTTATTACCCTTCTGGCTTCCCTCATGT
>NW_008475290.1:0-1341 GCF_000622305.1 Nannospalax galili | reverse complement strand
CAAGAAGCAAGTAGCTCCATTCTTTGCAAACTTCCCTTTTGTTAAACTTCTTGGCTAGTTGTCTCCAATTCCTCATTTCCTGCTGGCTCCTTAACCCACTGGCACCCAGACTCTGCCCTGTCTACTCTTCTGAATCTACTGAAGCCCAAGGGGATGATTCGGTAATCCTCCGTCTTGGCCTTTGGAGCATTTGTCTAGAGAATTGCTTCCTCTTTTTGAAACTTGGACATCATGACATCACAATTTTATGGGTTTCTTTGAATTCCAGTTTCTTTCCATGAATATATTATTTGTAATAGCATTCAGATGTCGAATGACAGATCACTACACATTTAGTGGCTTAGAACAACTTGTATTCGTGGTTTTTGTGGGTCCCAAGTACCCATACAACTTACCTGGGTCCTCTGCTAGGGTCTGGGAAGGCTGTGCTATAGTTTGGATCTGGGATAACTCCTACTGGCCCCCAAGTTAAAGGTTTAGTCCTCAGCCTGTGGTGTTACGGAAAAGTGGTAGAATCTTTAAAAGGTGGGGCCTAGTGGAGGGAAGTCAGGTCATTGTATGTTCTTAAAAATATTTTGTGATCCTGGCCATCCCTCTTCTTGCTCTTTGCTTTTTGGCTGCCATGAGGCTCACAGTTTTGCTCCACTACCTGCTGCCTTTTCTCCATCACCTACTCCCTATCACAATGTTCAGCCCCACCACAGGCTACAAAGTGATGGGCCCACCAACCACAGACTGAAACTAGCAACACTGTGATCCCAAATAAGTCATTACTCATTCAAATAAATATTGTCAGGCATTTTTGTCACTGTTATGGGAAGCTGACCAGACAAAGGCTGTAATCAAGGGGTTGGATGGGTTGTGTTCTCACCTAGTATATTTCTTTGTGTGTGTATTTGTGCATGTTCATGTATGCATAGGTGCACTTACATGTGCAGATGCGTACACACATGTGTGCATGTGCATATAGAAGTCAAAGGTCAACCTTGGGTGCTATTCCTTAGGCATCCATCTTGTTTTTTGAGTCAGGGGTCTCCCATTGGCCCAGAGCTTGTCAAATAGGCCATGTTGGCTGGCCAGTGAGCCCCAGAGATCTGCCATTCTCTGTCTCCTCAGTGCTGGGATTGTAAGAATATGTCAACACATTCAGCTTTTTCACATGGGCTTTGGGAATGCTGATGTGGAAGCAGCCTACTGAATTAATTAGCTTTCCAACTCTCATGTGGAGTTTTGACTGGGGGGAAAATGTGATCCCAAGTTCAGCCAGGTTGCTGCCAAAGTTCATTTCCTGGCAGCTATGTGATTTATGGTCCATGATTCTTGCTGAAGTCAATTGGGGGG
>NW_008475289.1:0-1340 GCF_000622305.1 Nannospalax galili | reverse complement strand
ATGAATGAAAATTTAGTTTACTTCATATAGAGAGATGTTAGATAAATGGAACTACTCATCATCTTAAAGCTATGCAATTTAAAAATTCTAAGAATTAAATATGATGGGAAAATATAATCAAAGTATAAATTGATGAAACAATTAAACGAATAGTTATTTGGAAATATGTGTCAGATAGTATCCATCTACATTGTATTATTTATTTATTTATTTTGGAGGCAAGGGTCTCTGATAGTCCACACTGGCCTCAAACTTACTGTGAAACAGCAGATGACCTTGAACTTCTGATCCTCCCACTTCCACCTCAACAATGCTGGGATTAGTGGTGTGCACTACCACACCTGGTTTTATATAGTGCTGAAGATACAACTCGGGGTCTCACACTAGGCAGGCATTCTGCCAACTGAGCTACATCCCAGCCCAATAATTAAATATTTAAGATTTATTTATTTATTTTTATGTGTATGAGTGTTTTGCCTTTATGTTTGTTAGTGCATCCATACACACAGTGCCTGTGGAGGCTGGACCCCCTGGAACTGGAGTCATGGACAGTTGTTAGCCACCATATGGATGCTGGGAATTGAACTCGTCCTCTACAAGAGCAGCCAGTGCTCTTAACTGCTTAGCCGTCTCTCTAGCCCCCCAATAATTAAATATTTTAAATGAAACCTTTCTACTTGTGTGATTTTTAGACATGTAAACTCTTCGTTTGCTCCTTTGTTTGTTTTTGATCCTGGTCCAACACAATTTTTTCTGCAAGAATTAATTATAAATATTTGCTCATCTTGATGTTATGTTGAAGCTCTGAGTTCAATTCTTAAACAATTACAGTTAGTTTATAATAACTCACAGTTCTTTCTACTTCGAATGCATAGGTGGGAATCTTCAGTGGAGTTCAGAACTGCTAAGTCTGTCATTTGCGCGGTCGATGTTCTTTAAAAACTCGGGATGAGAAGCCAAGCTGAGGCAGAGGAGCCGGAGTCATAGCTCAGGGCCTTCCCAAGAACAGTTAGCAGTGCTCCACAGCCCATTCTGCCATCCTCAGGGTCTGGGTAGAACATTACTTTGCCCTTCTGAGTCAAAATTCTATGGAAAGTGATGCTCTGTTTAGAGTATGAAGGAGAAATTTCATAATTTTCAAAAAGCCATAAGCAGGAAGAAATTAAGGGAGTGGGTATCAACCCGAAGTGGGGTGACTATCACTCCTTACTCATTGTATTTTGGAGTGTAGTTTAAATCTCCACCCTTCAAAAAGATATTAAAACAAGGGCTGGAGAGATGGCTCAGTGGTTAAGAACACTACCTGCTCTTGCAGAAGACCCAGGTTCGAATCCCAGCAC
>NW_008475288.1:0-1341 GCF_000622305.1 Nannospalax galili | reverse complement strand
TTTTTTGTTCCCTATGTCATGTCTTTTGTGTATGCAGATGGAGCTGATTAATTCCAAGGCCTTCGCAACATTAAGAAATAATTTAAATAACTAGACATGGTAAAGACAACTAAGTGTTTCTGTTTAAGGAGGAAACTACCAACAATGCACGCACATCAATGTATTCGGTTTTACTTCTAATCATGAAAATGATGCTACTATTTGTTTTAGGTACAAACGATATTTCTACATCTTGAAGATTATAAAATTTTCTGAATTATATACTTTCTTTTCTCTTTTATTTAACAGCCAGACAAAAGAATAGACAATTTTCCTTCCACAGATCTGGAACAAGGAAAGTGCTATACAAACAGACAATCTTTACTTCACCCCAGGGTCCAGCCTTCACACAACAACATAATTACTTGTGATGGGAAAAGGGCTGAAATGAAAATACAGCATTTGCTTGTTCTGTAATTGCTACCAAAACCCAAGCAAAAAACTCATGCAATGTCTTACATATGACAGTTTTGCTTAAACACAAAAACTACATCTTGTAACATTTAGGCAGGTGCCTGTAATTGGAGCGTTTTTCTTTAAACAGTGTGTCTTCTGCAGTATTTGTTTAATGACAATCATATAAGGAACTGTGTTTCTTGACAGACTATTTGATCACCTGCACTTATCAGACGGTTGTCACTTTCTGGTTCTTCGCATCCCGAATCACCCACTTTTGTCAGTAGCACAACTTTGGTTGAAGGTATGACATGCTGTGATCTCTTAATAGATCATCTGTTTGCTGGCCAACTGCCCAGTGTGACATTCACAATGGGGACGTGTTTATGTACAGTCTTACCGGGGATGGAGACTTAAGGCTGGCCTCTAAGGTATTCATTTCTAAAATTGTACTCTGTTGCACTATCAAAATCAGGATCAAGCATCAAGAAACATTTTAGAGATCAGAGGCACTGCAATGGCAGGAGCTGCCTCTGCCTGCAGGCCTGTCCAGTTCTCACTTGGGTTTCCGGCTAACCGGTCAAACCACACTTAATTCCCCCACATGATCCAGGGTTCAGGAGGATTCTTTGACTTCCTGGCATCTTTCCAAAGATTAGATTCATGTTCCTGGCATTTATTATTAAAAACTGTCAACTATGGTTTATATTATATATTTTGTTTGAAATGTCATATCAAGGGGGATAGCTTTATAATATTACCTTCTATTAGCTAAATGTTACAGAAGTTAATTTTGAAATTATTTGTTCTATCAACTACTAAACATTAGTGAAATGGGACACAACAAAAACAGAAAATGGTACTGGTGCAAAAACAGACACATAGATCAATGGAACATCATTGAAG
>NW_008475287.1:0-1340 GCF_000622305.1 Nannospalax galili | reverse complement strand
CATGGAGAATCTAGGGATACAGGGGACATATCTCAACATAATAAAGGCAATATACCACAATCCCACAGCCAAGATAATCTTAAACAGAAAATCTTGAAGCATTCCCATTGTGAGGAACAGGACAAACACTCTCCTCATCCCTGTTCAGTACAGTACTTAAAGTCTTAGCTACGGCGGGGAGACAAGCAAACGAGATAAAGGGGATACAAACTGGGGAGAAGTCAAAATATCCTTAGTTATGTTATGGTTCTATATATAAAATCCCTAAAGACTTCACCAGAAAACTCCTAGAGCTATTAAATTCAGAAAATAAGGAGAATATAAAATTCACACCCCAAATCAGTAGCCTTCCTATATACTAACAATGAGCCATACCAATGAAAAAATTGGGGAAATGATCCTGTATATGAGACTTAAACTTCTTAAAATATCTTAGAGTGCATCTAACCAAGGAAGTAAAGGATTTATATAATAAAAACTTTAAGACATTGAAGAAATTCAAGAAGATACCAAAAGATGGCAAGAACTACCATACTCACGGATTGGTAGATTATTGTGAAAATGGGCATCCTGCCAAAATCAAGCTACAAAATCAATGTAATCATCATTAAACTTGACAACACAATTGTTCACAGTAATTGAAAAAATAATCTTAAATTTGATATGGAAACACAAAAGTCCCAGGATAGGCAAAATTATCCGGAACAATAAAAGAACTCCTAGAGGCAGTACCATCAGTCATCTCAAGTCTACAACGCTATAATAACGAAAAACAGCACGGCCTGGCACAGAAACAGATTCATCAGTGGAAGAGATCGGAGGACCCTGAGTTAAATCTCAACTCCAAGTGGATCAAGGATCTTAACATAAACTTGATACTCAATCTGATAGAGGATTAAGTATGGAATACACTGGAACTTAAAGTCACAGGAAACAACTTTCTGGAAAGGACTCCTATATTGCAAACATCAACTTCAACAACTGACAAATGGGACCTCATGAAATTATAAAGCTTCTGGACAGCAATAGACACCATCATTTGACTAAAGAGGCCACCTACAGAATGGTAAAAAGAATATTATTGGAGCAACCAAGCACTTTCTAATTGGATTTAGGGTCAACTTCATAAGATGAAGCCCATACTTAACATTGATAACAGGCTTAGGAATCTGAGACAAGACAGGTCACAGGGCACATGGCAGAGCCCAATATCAGTTTTCTACTCAATAGTTATAGCATTAAACTGCCTCCTACTGACTTATTGTTATACCCATAGATTAACACATCCATTAACTCAACAGAGAAGCTTCCTTATGTAGCAGATTGTTATTAACACAGAA
>NW_008475286.1:0-1339 GCF_000622305.1 Nannospalax galili | reverse complement strand
AAGGCATGCACCACCACACCCGGCTCACAGCCACACTTGTAACTAGCTCATGAACAGAATGACCATGGTGACAATGGAAGTTATGCATGGGCTCACCAGCATGGACTTGACTCATCAAAACTGACCTGGCTGTGGCTCCTGCTGGCAACCTCATCTCCCAGCAGAAGTGACAACACTCAAGTCCCTAATTCAGCACCATTGCCAGGTTTAGTCAGCTACCTGGTGTTAGGTTGATTACCTTGGACCGCTTTCATTATTGGAAGAGGCAAAGCTTTGTTCCCTTTGGAATTGATACTTGCTCTGGACACACATTTGCCTTCCCTGCTCCCAACATTCCTGCCAAAACTACCATCTGTGAGCTTAGTGGATGCTCACCCACAGCCCTGGCATGTGCAGCAGAAGAAATACAGTAGTGGATTTTTACTAGTATTATTTTTCTTGTGGCTGTGACAGAAGCAACTTAAGGAAGGGAGAGTCTTACTTAGCTCATGGTTTGAGGGTCCAGCATCGCAGGGAAGGCATGTTGGTCAGTGTGGGAGGCAGCAGGTCACATTGCATCTGCAGTCAGGAAGCAGAGAGAGACAGATGCTGATGCTCAATTGGAATCCTTTTTTATTCAGCCCAGGACCCCAACCTATGGGATGATGCCACCTACATTCAGGGTAGGTGGAAGGCCTTCCCTTTTCAGTTAAGCCTCTCTGCAAACACCCTCATAGACACACCCACAAGTGTGTTTCCATGGTGATTCCTAATCCTGTCAAGTTGACAAGATTAGTCATCACCCATTTATTCATGTGGAACTCATTGTTTTCACCATGTTCCCCATCATCCTGAAGTGGCTGGCTTGGCAGATGCTTGAATGGGTTTGTGAACATTCAGTCACAGTGCCAGCTAGATGGGGATAACTGGCGGGGCTGGGGTGTTATCCTCCAGTACTTCAGAGTGCAAATGTCTCCTCCCACTATGAATCTCTCCAGAAGTGAGCCACTCGAAGATTTTCACTTCCCATCCCTGCAGCATAGGCTCTGTTGGCCTGGAGGTCTTGGTTACAATGGGAGAAATATTTCACCATTGAACTGGAATTTGAAGCTTTCATCTGGCCTCTCTGGGCACAACACCAGCAGGCAAAGTACTGGCTGAGAGACTGATCCCACTGTCCTGACCATCAAGGGGAAATTGGGCTGCTAATATACAGCAGAGGTGGGGTGTAACAATGCAGGAAATTCAGAGCTGAAGAAATGGCTCAGCGGTTAAGAGTACTGACTGCTCTTGCAGAAGACCCAAGTTGGATTCCCAGCACCCACATGGCAGCTAACAACCATTCTTAACTCCAGTTCCA
>NW_008475285.1:0-1340 GCF_000622305.1 Nannospalax galili | reverse complement strand
TAGTGTCACCCCCTTAAAGAAAACCAACTCTCCCTCACCCAGCAGTGATCAGTTGCCAGTATTTCCTTGGCTAAGGTTAGGACTTCTTAGTATTACAACCGTCTTATCTCCCTATATCCAGAATATCTGTTTACCCTATCTTGCACAAGAGGGCAAAAATCTCAGGGGTTTACAACAAAAAGTCTACTTTTTATTCTTCTACCACAGACTCTTGGAGAACACAGACTGTATACTGCATATTTTCCTCATTTCAAGGTTGAGATAAAAGAAAAAGCTCATCTAAGTCTATGACAGAGAAAGGCCACTAACAGCAGTGTGGAATGGCTCTTGAAGCTTCTGCCCAGATGTTGTAGACAATGACTGCCTTATATGACCAGGTTTGTCATGAAAAACACTTTAGTTCGTGAGATTCAACTTTCCCAAAGAGAAGTACTTCAAGCCACATGGCAGAAGATAGAGGCCCACTATCCTCTTCCAGGAAGAGGGGCAAGAATGGGCACAAGGGGAATGATGCCATTCCCCTCAGTGCATGGGATGCTTTATGGATATAAAATGTGGCACTATGGAGATCACACTCTGGTTCTTCCTTCTCAGAACTTGAAGAAGATGGATAGTTGTGATTTCCACACTCCAGGCTTCATGAGAATCCGCTGGAAAACTCTCAATGGCATCTGGCTTCATGCCATCCCCACTCCTGCTTCTGAAATGGTAGGCTTAAAGTGAAGCCCTGCTTCTAAAGAAATGCCTCAGCAATGATTTGTGGCTGCTGGCCCAGATGGTCCCTGTCCTACGGTCTCTATTCATAATTTACTGTAAAATTGTGGCTGTGAGAAATTGCCCAGAAAAATAAAGAATTTTCATAAAATCCCAATCAGTAATTTTTGGTATTTCCTAGTGTGATTAATTATCCTTGCCCCAAAATACGATAGCTTAATATTTGTTTTTCTTTCCTGTTCTCAATCACAATAAGAGGAAAATAAGAAAGTATTGGATATCTAGTTACATTATAAGAAAGAATTAATATTATCAAGAGGGAAGAATCATTTTCTTATGGATCTTTTACTCTGATGACTTGGAAACACACAGGAAATCTACAAGCTTACTACCAGGGACTCATACAGTCATTTGTGGTTGGATGGTTGACAGAAAACACAACCTCTGGGTCTTCAAATCAAGTCGAATTCTACCAGGATGGAACTGGAATTTTGAGGAGAACAAATAAACTTAAAAGGGGGGAAAGAAGTAGAGAAGAGAGAACATGGTTAAAGGAGAGGTGTGTAGGAAATGGACTGAACGGCAGATGGGCAGGGCAGGGGTCAAACACTTGTCTGGGTGGCCCT
>NW_008475284.1:0-1340 GCF_000622305.1 Nannospalax galili | reverse complement strand
GACAGCTGGGGCTACAAGGAGACCCTGTCTCAAAAAAAAAAAAAAAAAGATTTAATGCTTTAAAGGGAAAAAGAACACTTTGAAACCACAGTCTCCATCCTGAATAAAGAAGACACTTGGGTAAATGTGCCAGCAAGGAGGGATGTTGCAAATTTCCATATTTTAAAGGTAGTAGAAGTCAGGTCTGCCTCCTGCCTTCCTTATAAGCACTAACTGTTTAAGCACTTATGCATGTCAGAGGTGAGAGAGCAGAGGTCTGGAGTTGCTAGGGCTGCTTAAACATACAGAACTGGAAGAGCAACCACAGAGCCTGGTAGCTGGACGGGTGTGCAGAGGGATCGAGTCAGGAGAAAAGTGTATTAAAGTTTGGGTGACCAAAGTGAGAGCCAAGGAAATCAAAGAGCACTACTGTAATGGGGAGAAAAGTGAACTGAATTTTAGGTAGGGTAAATCAGAAGGCCCCACTGTGTGGCCCCTTGGTAATGTCTGGGTGGCTATTGAGACACTCTTTGGATCCTGGTTTAAGTATGTTCTGATGATACCTCAGAGTGGAAATCTCATTGGAAAACCTTACTTTGTTCTTCAAACTAACCCACAAGATAAGCATTATATTATCTCCATTTTTCCAGTGAGGAAACTGACTCAGAGAAGGTGTGGCACTTGACTGGGTTTCATAGTAAGGAAGCAGTAAAGATGGTGTTTGAACTCAGAGCAAACTGTGTGCAGGACCAGGTTGAGCTCCACAAGTCCTGGGAGCGCCTGTTCAATCACCCCCGTTTGTGTAATTCCTATGGCTGCCCAATAACTTCTGAGTTGTTAAATTTCTTTCAGACAGGCAGGGACACTTGGGTCCAGCTAGACGAGTCTTCCCTGGGGAAGGCAGTTCATGTGCTTCAGCACTGTTCATCCTGTTACCCACCGAAAGGCAACTGTCTTCAAGGTCCAGGGCTCTGTAGTTGGGATGACCACACTCCACCCTGTGTAGTCTCTGATGGTGTAGTCTCAGCTCTGCGGTTGATGGAGCTTTACATGATCTCATTAGAGCCACACAGCACATAGGCACTGTGAGAGGAATGCTCTATCCACTACCCTCGGTGCTGTGAACACATCTAGGTTTTTTTGTCAGCCCTTGCAGAGCCCAGGATTCCCCATTGTGCTGGACACGGAGCTCAGTTCCGTTTGAGGCTTGGTGGTCAAAAAATGAGCTTATAATCAACTAAGTTTGGGAAATGAGGAATTAAAAACAAGAGGAGCTGGTTTCTGGTCTGGCAGAGTTTTGATGTAGGAAGAGGCTTGGCATCTCCAAGAGGGAATGCAGATGTGGACTTCCACACTCTTAG
>NW_008475283.1:0-1340 GCF_000622305.1 Nannospalax galili | reverse complement strand
AAAAAAAAATTGTAGGTGGGGCCTTAGCACAGGTGTTTTTCTAGGTGTCCAAGGTGACTTAACATGTAACTAACACCGAGAAACACTGAGAGCCTGGACTCTCGGCCTCAGAGCTTTAAGAAATTTAAAACATGAGACCCTAAGCACATCCAAATTAAACTGAATCAGATGTTTATTTTATGTGCCTCTCCACATCCCTCTGAAGCATGATAAAAGCTTTTTGTACCAGAGAATCTACATAAATATGAAAATCCTTAGTATTAGTCCTCCAGTACTACTTGACCCTTGAAAAATGAATTTCAAAACAAATCCATTCATGCTGGAAATATGGTTTGCTAAAAATACATACTGGATGTGATTCAAGTGCTTGTTTCAACAGGAGATCCCCGAATAGATCTTCACAATATTTGGACATCTTGTACTGTTGATATTTGCTGGAGAGAAAGAAGTGGCATTTGTAAATTCAAATATCCATTAACCCTCCAAGAGTAAGCCATCCAGTCCTGCGCAATTAAAGACTCCCACCCTGTTAAGTGCAAGATTGTCTTCATACCATTAACTGGAGATACACTTTTAAATACCACAGGCACTTTAACTGGTACAATTGAAAAAGAAGTCCTAAAATTAAAAGCTGGCGAGAAAAACACAAAAATGTGTTTTCAGTTATCGCCAAATCTTCCATCTCAGAGGATCTTTAAGTCAGGTGTCCCAATTTCTGACTTCTTGTTTGGAGAAAGCATTACGGAGCCACAGGAGGATGGCTTCCTTGGTGGGTGGAGTGTGAATGACTATCCCTCACTGCAGGATTATGTGCTATTTAGCACTTCATACAACAAACTACTGGGCTATTTAAAAAGATTAACAGCAGCATAAGGAGCAAGGGTTCTGAAATAACACCTGGCAGGACCCTGGAGAAGAATAAATCTTCATACCTGCAGTGGTTTTCAAAGGAGAGAATTACAGGGTATTCTGATGTGACAAATGCCGTTTCCTTGATGGCTTGAATCACATCCTTTAAAGACAAAGGGCGTTAATGAGAGAAAAGATAAAAAGACTCAAAGCATCAGACAGTATTCAGAGATTATGAATGATGAGTTTAGGAAGTCAACCAGAGCAATTTTGACCTGAAGAGTCCATCTGCCTAGATACCTGTCCTCGAGTACTTTAGGACATTGCTTTATAATCAGAGCTATCTTTGTTTCTCCAGAATCATGGTGCTATCGATTGGCTTGACCTAAGTGGCCTGCCAGTCCTTGCCACTTGGTCAAATCAGAGACTCAGGTTCACTGTCCCCACATACTCCCTCTTTGGGGTGTTGGGGATCCAACCCAGGGCCTTAG
>NW_008475282.1:0-1340 GCF_000622305.1 Nannospalax galili | reverse complement strand
TTTTTTTTTTTTTAATTGCTGGGCAGTTCTCAGTCACCTTGATTTTGCAGTTAAGGCTTGATGAATGAGTGAATTTTGGAGCTGTGTCCAACCCTGCCTTCTGGCAATGCTGTGTTGCATGACACCAGCTGGGAGACATTTTCTCTTCCCATCTTTCTGTAGCTTGTATGAAGGAATCATCCCTTCCTCCTAGCCAAAGATAGCCCCATCCTCACAGCCACGAATCAAAGTTTTACATGGTCTATCACATGGTTTGAGGGCTGGGGAAGAACAACCGAATTTGGAACTGAATTCTTCCACCAACTGGCTATGAGTTTCTACCCCAGCCCATCATCCTTTTCATTTTCAGTCTCTCATCTTTGAAGGAAAGTATTGTGCTGATTGTTCCTGTGGTTGCTTCTACTCCATGTACCATGACTGCATAGACATGGTCTGTGTTCTGACAAGGTCTCCATGTGCCCTCCCAAGTACAGGGTATGCCTCACTCACAGAAACAGCAGCTCCCACTTGTCAGTTTATATCAACAGGTTGCCTTAGAGAGAGAGCAGTGCTCTTGCCTACAGCCAGCGTCTGCAAACA
The DNA here is from genome assembly GCF_000622305.1 of Nannospalax galili. Classification (NCBI taxonomy): domain Eukaryota; kingdom Metazoa; phylum Chordata; class Mammalia; order Rodentia; family Spalacidae; genus Nannospalax; species Nannospalax galili. Next base: position 761 of record NW_008475282.1, on the reverse strand, counting down.
GCATCAGCGTGTGACCTCCCAGTGGCAGAAGGCTGGGCTGCAGGCCCTTCCCTGACAGAGCCTATGGAGCGGGCAGGCACGGGGAGCTACTTTCTAAAAGAATAAGAACAAAGTAAGATACTACTTGGCCATTAAAAAAAATAATACTATCATATCATTTGCAGCGTAACAACTGGAACTGGAGAACATTAAGTGAAATAAGTTAGAGACAGAAAGACAAACGCTGCATGCTCTCTTTCATATGTGGACATTTTAAAAAGTCACCTGGAATGCATAGCAATGATTATTGAACCAATAATGTGGAGGAAGTGGGGAGGGAGAAACTGGAGTTTGAGTATCCAAATACAGTCATAAGGAATAAGTTCTAGTGTTCCACAGAGCATTGAAACTATAGGTCATAATAAACTATTAAATATTTTACAAAGAACCACAAAAGTGGAGCTCAGAGTCTCCACAAACAAAGCAAAGGTGTGGAGATGGAAGCATTGACTACCTTCATTTGATCAGGACGTACTATGTGTACCCCACAAACATAAATAGCCATTATGTTAATCCAAAGTCATTTTTTAATGTTTAAAGAGTGAATATTAACAACCCTGAATGGTTTAATGCATGCTGGATACATGGATCAAATTATCATACTGCTAATAACAATAAAAAGAGTTAAGAGTGTAGCTCAGTATTTGAGCACTTACCTGGTGCTTACAAGGCCTTGGGTTTAGTTCTCAGTCTTGGAGGAAAGAAAGAAGGGAGTAAGGGGG
>NW_008475281.1:0-1340 GCF_000622305.1 Nannospalax galili | reverse complement strand
TCTCTTCCCTGTCACCTCCCTTCCGTCTTCTCTATCCCCATCAGCCCTCTCTGGCTCCATGGGCATCTGTAGCTCTTTCCCTGCAGCGTGGACTCCACCTCCCTTGTGACTGAGCACCTCTGCAGTGACACACCCCTCCATCCCCCCACGCTCTGATCTTCACTGCAGTGTTACTGTGTGATGAAGCTGGGCCCTCGGTGAAGCCTGCTCGCTCGCTCCTGGCCTCAGCTTCGTTCTAGTCTTATCCTCCATCTCTTCCACCTGTTGCCACCGTTCCTCCAACAGCTGGAGATGCGTCCGGCGTAATGTGCAAGAATATGCACATTGTAGGAAAGTAACTTAGACGTGGCCCGCTGCAGAGTTCCTGATCTGTGGTGGAATTCACATACCCCGGCCACGATTCCCCTCCCATGTATTGGGGGAAAAGGCAGAGGGACTTCTGAGTTGCTGGCGGTAGAGGAGGGACACCTCTTCAGGTCAGGGTAGGGAGCAGTGGAGGTCAGGATGTTCCTAGGAAAGCTGGTGCCGAGCAGATGGTTGGAGTCAGAGGGAGGGAGTCAGGGGTGCTGGAGTGGACGCAGGCACAGGGCGGGACCAGGGCCCGGAGGGGCAGCAGCCGCATGGCAGAGTCCTCGGGTGCTTTGAGCAGCACGGGGGCCAAATACCTGCCAAGCAGCAGCTAAGGGCAGAGGTCCGTTTAGGTTCAGCTTGAAGACGTGGCCCTCCACCGAGGGAGGGGCGGTGGGGAGAGCAGCTCTCAGCTGCTGTGGCCAGATCGTGGGGCTGCACCCACACCTGGCTGATCAGGAAGTGGGGTGGAGCCATGCGAAAGGCCTGCTCCACCCGTGACCCCCTCCTCCAGCCAGGTCCCACCTCCCAGGACAGCACCACAAACTGGGGACCAGGTGTTCAAACACGCCTGCGGGGGGCTGTCCATGCCTGGCTCAGTGTTGTGAGTGGGACCTCGAGCAGCCTCAAGGACTGTATCTATCGCGAGGCCTGGCAGGTTAGGCAGTGCGGACTCCGCCCTATAAAAAGAATTACAGGGTCGAATATTGGTTCAGAGCTCGTGCTGGTCAGAAATTCCTTTATCAGGAGATGGCCCTGAAGGCAGAGTAGCAGGGAGCGGGTGATTAGCACAGTCCACGCGACAAGAAGTACTGGAGCCCGGATTCACAGTTAGTGGCGGGGTTAGAAGGCAGAGTCAAGAAAGATTTACATGAGAGAATTTTAAATCTTGCTGGTTAAGAATAAACATGGGGGGCTGGAGACATGGCTCAGCTGTTAAAAGCACTGGCTGCTCTTGCAGTGGACCTGGGTTTGGTTCCCAGCACCCACAT
>NW_008475280.1:0-1339 GCF_000622305.1 Nannospalax galili | reverse complement strand
CCTGACAGTCAAGGCACTTATAAGCAGTGTGATGTTACATAATTTGAAATTATTTAATAGACACTTGTTTTCTCAATGGACTGTTCTAATAAATAAGCAAACAGGCAAAGAATCTTAAAGTGCACATGCTCCCGGTATCCTAAAGGGAAAGTCCGTCATCTGGAGATAAACATTTTCCTCAAAAGAACACCAAGTTTTGTGGTTATAGTCACTGAAGTTGTGGTGACCACCTTGAACTATAGGAAGCTTAGTTGTGTCAGGGCAAGTTGATCATAGTTCCTTCATTGGAATGTGGTCTCTCTCTAACTAGTGCACTCTTTCTGGGTTTTTTTCTATCAAAGTTCAAGATGTTGATTCAGCCCTTCTAAATCCTGGCTAGACTCAGCTGGTAACTCTTCTCTCTTCAGTGGGCAACTACAGAGGTCTCTACTGAACCTTCAAGGATCTGGCTATCATTTTTCCTTGGATCCTGCAATCTTTCCCTATAACTACCCACACAGTTTAGGAGGCAGTGAAGGACTCAGAGAAGCAGGTCTGCACATCCCTGCCCAGCATATCAATTCTGAACTCCTAGTGACAGCAGGGGCTCTGCTAGAAAAAGGTGTCACTTTCTGCTTGAGCTTGCCTACTACATGACTGGGCCAAATCCTGTAAAGAAAACCTGATGCCATATCCTGCTTTCAAAGGAATCCCTCCTCCAGCTTTCTCCTGCTACATATTGTTCCCCAGTGACTCCTATGGTCCTACATATCACCTGAACTTTGTACAAGAAGGAGGGGTTCTCTGACAGAAACCACTTTGTCATTACTAGAACCCCAAATTCTCCAGCAGTTGAATGCATACCATATCTTGCTCCCTTCTACTGAAGACCCTACAAAAGACCATCTCCCACCACAGTAATAGTGAAGCTTGGGGTATTGATACTGTACAATTCTGACCCTTTGGAGCAGGAGAGGTGTTGCAGAGGTGATGTTACTTAAGCTGAGTCCTAGGGGTGAGCATGGAGAAAACCAGCAAAAGCAGCCATGGGAGATGCCATGTGCAAAGAAGAGACCTGGGAAGTGAAGTGTAGCCGGTGGCTCCCAAAGCATTGAAGAGAAGGTATGATGGGGAGAGATGAGAGAAGAGCCTGGGACAGCTGATCTCCAGTCACAACATGCAGCAATAACACTTGTACTGCGTGCTGGAATGCAGGTGTCTTGAATGAGCTGATGCTTTGAGAATTTCAAGTCTTCAAGGGTTGCCAGTGCCAGCTCACAAAGGGCTTTACACATAGTTCAGATTATAATCTCTATTTTTAAAAATATTTTATTTATTATTTTTATTTTATGTGTATGAG
>NW_008475279.1:0-1340 GCF_000622305.1 Nannospalax galili | reverse complement strand
GACCCTGGAAGTCTCTCACAGGGTTGTTGGCACGCCTTGTAATGACTGTAAACAGGGACGCTGTTCCATATATCTGTAACAAGCACTGGCCTGAGCTGGCTCAGACCAAGTTCAATGTGGAGCATTTGCCTCAAGAGTGTACTGGAGCTTAGTGACCACCAGAGAAAGCCCCTGCAATCTGTTTCTCAAGACCACAGTTTCAGATATTAATTGAAATACGTTGGAGACTGTGAAATGTTTCATTGCATGCCTTTCCTGCAGTTCAGCAGATTTATCACTTACTACGTTGACTGGAATTTTATTGTTTTAAGCAGCACTCATTTTGACATCATTCTGTCCCTTTGGAATATGACTCTGGGTGATGATTACATTGTTTTCAGTTTCCAGTTGTTTGTGTTGTCTTTTTCTAAGTGTTTTTAAGACCCGAGCATTCTAATGGAAGTGTAAACACCCCGGCTTCATTTTGATAATGTGCTAGGAGAGAGCATAAATGATAACAGACAAATGTGGTCTCATTACCATAACTCAGAAAAACAATGTGATGTTAGAATTTCTAGATAATCTTCTCAGGGTAGTTGTAGACTTAGAACATTATACACACTCATTACTAAGAAAGTTCTGATAATAATTAGCTTCCTAGCAACACGGGAATTTTTAGGGCAAGCATCTGTTATAAATGCTAAAATAAAGGAGAAATTATTGCAAAAGCCTCTCATTTGAATGTGCCATTCACTTTATAAAATTCCTTAAAACACCGATATTTTGATATACAGTTATGCATAGTTATTGTCATTTCATTTTGAGATTGGTTCCAACCTACTGACTTCTTCCTGTGGATTCTTGCAATTATGGTAATTAGTTTCCAATAGATTTCAAAATTAACTGTAGCTTATTGGTAGTGTAGGAGGCAGTAACAGAAGAGGACACAGAATTCACTGCCAAGGCCCAATTCCCTGCTGTGTAATTTGATGCAAATAAACTCCTTTTTACTCAATTTTGTAATCTGTAAAATGGGGAAAAAATATTAGTACCTAACTTATATAATGTTAGAAAGATTAAATGAGATCAGTCATTAAAGTAATTTGCATAGAGCTGTCACTGAATAAGCACTCATTAAATAGTATATCCAAACATATAAATTAGATACACAGCCCATGTTAAAAAGGAGCAAAGAAAATTATAGTCCACAATACCAGCTATATCCAACCATCGTTCTCCACAATGCGTGAGGCCTCTGCATGGGTCACCTAGCTAGCCATTTGTCATCTCCACCATCTCAGCTCTAACACCCAGCAGGAAGATGAGACGCTCACAGGTAGACACAGGAAAAAAAAAAAAAA
>NW_008475278.1:0-1339 GCF_000622305.1 Nannospalax galili | reverse complement strand
CCTTCCCTGGACAATCTTTGTGTTTTGAACATTTCCTTCTTCTTTGAGATATGTTAGGAAAGTAGTCTACCAACTATGCTGTCTCCTCAGCCCCCCAAAACAGTGTTTTTATTTGAATGGTGGTCAACAGGATTTTCTATAGTACTTGGTGTTATTTTGGAACTTCCTGGCTTAGTACATCTTGGGATTTATCTTGAGACCTCATGTTAGGAAATGCTGGGGACATCAGGATCAAGTCAGAGAGGCTGCCACTTGCTGGGATCTCACGCCTGGTTGACATGCCCTTGTCACACTCCCTGTCTTCACATGTTTGGCACGAGTGATTGGGAGGTGGTGGTTTGGGGGATAGAGGAGTCCAGCCATGTTGGGAAGCAGTGTTGAGTATTGTTGAGGCCTTGGCTCTTGTGTCAGAGCTAAGTCTGCTAGGGGGCCCCATGTGCTATTGTCTGGTCTTGTAGGTGTCAGTTAACCTGTGCACTCCTGTCAGGCAGTGGGGTACTAATGAGGTGTGGATAGGGGCACGCCCAGAACTGAGCACCTTGACTGTGTTCCCTAGATGTCAGTCTTTGTTTTCTGGGTGACCAGTTGGCCCAAGTCCTCCCAGTTGGACCCTCAGACATGATGTGTGGTAGGTTTTGATTGATGGCCTTTACCTCTGTTTTGCCTTCTTGTCCTCTTTCCCTTCTAGTTTCCCTCAATGCCAGGAATGAATCTCTTTGTTGCTTCAGATTTGTGAAATGTAGGTCACAACACCCTGTCTCCCTAGAGGCAGGCTGCTAGGCCTGGGAATGCTTTTTAGTTCTGTACCTAGACTCTAGATGCTTCTCTGATGCCTCACCAACATGCTTGTGGCCTGTCCTCAGTGTGGCCTGGTGTCCCTGAGGTTGATTCAGGGGCATGTAAGCTCAGGCTGCTTTGCAGGACTCTGGGATGCCTCTGGCCTTTCTTACTTTCATTCTCAACTGGTGTTTGGTGGACTGTTCCAAAGGTTCCATCCAGTTCATGTGACATTATGCAGAGATGGGACTCATGTATCTCTAGGAAGCCAGATGTTATGCACATTACCCAGTGTAGAGCAATGCAACTTATTCTGCTTGTTTTGTAATAGAAAGGGTAGTTAATGGTTTGCTAAAATGTTGTATGTTAGAGCTATTTGGAGTTTCAGTAATTTTGAAAATGTATTTTATTTTTATGTGTACAAGTATATTACTTGCATGTATGTAAGCGTACCTGTGTTGTTCAATGCCTACAGAGGTCAGAAGAGGGTATCGGGTCACCTAGAACTGGAGTGCCATGTGGGTGCTGGGATTTGAACCTGGGTCTTCTGCAAGAGCAGCCA
>NW_008475277.1:0-1340 GCF_000622305.1 Nannospalax galili | reverse complement strand
GCTATATTATATTTTTTGGTAATGATTGTTGTTTCTCCAGCTCCTGACAAAAACTTAATGAACATTAAGTTCTATTACTGTTGCCATTGTCCACATTATCACCACCACCTTTGCTGACCTGCTCTGAACTGCATTTTCCTTGTTGATGAAATCCAGCTAGGCCTACCTACACGGCAGATGAACCATACATTTCAGCTTTCAGCTGCTCTCTTTCCCCTGAATATGTGTTACTTGTAAGCTTTTACAGGCACTTGAAGCTGTGGGTCTGAGTTTGTGTGCTGTAGTTCAGTTTGGATGGACGCCCCACCACACCAGAGGATTTGAGTGCAGATACCTCTCCTTGTACTCATCTCAAACCTGGACTCACTATGGCGCTGGTGTTAAGAGGCAGATTCGAATGTTATTTGTTCTGAATGGCCTCATGGGGTTTTTAGTTGAGTCAAGTCCATTGAAGTCAAACCATGTGTAAGCGTCCTTTTGAATGAGCACATTCCAGTGTCAGTATGGGTGACTTCCACCATTTTATTAAGCTGGTAGTAAGCCCCGCTTTCTTTTCGTTGTTCCTCTACTATCGATCTAAACTAATCACTTCAATTAGCCCAGACAAGAAGACTTCTGTGGTGTTAAATAACTCTGAGAACCTACTGGAGATGCTTGAGTGGCCTGATTGGATTTAACTTGCAGTTCATTACCTCTAGACTAAAATATGTTAAATGCAGGGCCTGAAACACAATCTGAATTCTGTACTGAGAAGATTCTACTGATTTGGGGGGAAAATTCACTTACACTGATAGTTTTTACAATGTAGGGCCCTGATCCATCAGAACCAGAATCAAAATGGAGGTTTTCAGTCTCTAGCCCCATTACCAAAGATGGGAAACTAGATATACCAGCTTGTTATTAGTTTTTGTTTGTTTATGGTTGATGTGTATGCATGTGGGGGTATGGTCTGTGGTGACCAGAGGTCAAGCTCAGGTGTGGTTCCTCAAGGACTTTCCACCTTGTTTTGTGAGACAGTCTGTCACTGGAACCTGGGGCTTGCCAGTTAGACCAGGCTGACTGGCCGGTGAACCTTAGGGATCCTCCTGTCTCTGCTTCCTCAATGCTGGTATTACAAGTGTGTGTCACCATGTCTGGCTTTTTAATATGGATTTTGGGGAGCATTTTGAGATCCTCATGGTAAACACTAGCAGCTGCACCATCTCCCAAGCCCCTAGCTATAGTTTTGACAAGCATGTCTCAGTGGTGCAGACAGAAGCTACAGTGTAAGCATGGTTTCACACTGCCACTCAAACTTAAAAACTTGTTTTTGTGGTCCAGCTTCTGACAAAGAGAAGGAA
>NW_008475276.1:0-1285 GCF_000622305.1 Nannospalax galili | reverse complement strand
TCCCTCTATCTCTTCTCCATCCTCCCTCCCCTATCCTCTATTCTCCATCTACCTCCCACTCTCCGTCTTCCTTGCTGTCTTCCCTCCATCAAACCTCCATCCACATCTACTCTCTATCCATCCTCTGTCATCCCCCTTCCTTCACCTACCAACCTACCAGGGTCCAGAACATGTTGATGTCTTCTTATTTTTCAATCTCTCATAAGTAAAGAATGTGGTGTAGCCACACTGCATTTCTCTCTGCAGGAGAGCACTAGGTTTTTCCCGGCTCCTTTTCTCATTCAGCTTCACAAACAGCTTTCAGGAGATTGGATTTCATTATGGGAAGAGAAACAGACACAGCAAGGACGTAAGATTGCCTCAAAGCTCGACTCCCATCCTCAGGCTCCTGGGATTGTAACAAACCTCCTGTCATGGAAGCCTATCGGGGCCTGGGTCTCAGAGCCTCCTATTTTGTTTGTTTCTATGAGAGCCACAGTAGTTCAGTGCCAACCCCTTAACATTTATTTTATGTATTATTATTTTTATGTTGCAGGTGTTGTCCACAACATGTGTGTATGTGTGTATGTGGAGGTCAGAGGACCACTTTTAGGAGCTGGTTCTCTCCTTCCATAGTGAAGATTGAACTTAGATAGTCTGACTTGTCTGGCAAGCACTCTTACTTGCTGAGCCATCTCACAGACTCTGTCAATACCTTTTATCCCCAAATATGCCACTAGTTCCTGCTCCCAGGGAATGGACATCCCTGGGAGTCCAACCAACAAACACAAAGGAAATAGGTCAGATGTTCCCTGCATGCTCTAACACAAGGAATAAAAATGGGTCAGTGTGACAGAGAGTGACTGGGGAATCAGAAGACCTCAGCAAAGAAGTGACATTTAGGACAAGATTTAGGGACAGTGACAGGATAGGTGGAGAGGGATGGTAAAGGCAGTAATTCTAGGTCAGGAACTGCCAGGTCAAAGGCCCTGATATAGGAACAGCCCCACTGGGTTGGAAAACAGAAAGGAGCCTTTGTGTATGGAAGAAGGAGATGCTCTGGAGAGTGGCAAGACGTGATGAAGTTGGAGGAACAGGGCCTCCCAAGCCAGGCACGCTGAAGGAGGAAAAGGTAGAAGGTGTTGGGATTTCATCCTGAGTGTGGAGGTTGGGGAGGAGGAAACAGCTAATGGGTAACTGTGCTGTCTCCATAAGGCTCTACAGACTCTTCTCCATTAGCAGTGGTGAAGCTTTACCTGGCAGGTGTGTGTGTGTGTGTGTGTGTGTGTGTGTGTGTGTGTGTGTG
>NW_008475275.1:0-1339 GCF_000622305.1 Nannospalax galili | reverse complement strand
CATCACAATACTCCAATTTGCTGTTACAATGTTTCATATGACATCAGAATGTTCCAATGTGCCATCACAATGCTCCAATATGTCATCACAATGATCGATGTGCTTAACACTGCCCCAATGAATCACCACAATGCTCCAATGCGATATCACAATGCTCCAATGTGTCATCCCCATGCTCCAAATTTACATCACAATGCTTGGTGCACATCTCAATTTTCCAATATGAAATCACAATACTCAGTGTGACATCACAATGAACCAATGTGTCATCACAGTGCTCCAATTTGCTGTTACAATGCATCATATGACATCAGAATGCTCCAATGTGCCATCACAATGATCCAATATGGCGTCACAATGCTCAGTGTGATTTAACAATGCCTCAATATGTCACCACATGCTCCAATGCGATATCACAATGCTGCACTGTATCATCCCCATGCTCGATATTGACATTACAGTTCTCAGTGTGCATCTCAATTTTCCAATGTGAAATCACATTACTCAGTGTGACATCACAATGCCATAACAATATTCAGCATTACTTCACAGTGCTGTTTCTCCTCACATTGTCCCAATGTGTCATCACAATGCTCAGTATGCCATCACAATGCTCAATGTGCCCTCAAAATGCTCCAATATATCTTCACATTGCTCCATTATCCATTACAATCCTATTGGGCCATCACAATGTACCAATGTGTCATCACAATGCTCCATTGTGTCATCACAATGTCCAATGTGACATTACAGTGCTCAATATCCCCTCACAATGCCCTCCTGTGTCATCTCAATGCTCAGTCTGCCACCACAATGCCCCAATCTGTCATCAAAATGCTCAATGTGGCATCAGATTGCGGAATGTCCTTTCAAAATGCCCCAGTCTCACAGCAATACTCAATGTGACATCACAATGTGGAATGTCCCCTCACAAGGCCCCAAAGTGCTACCACAATGATCATTGATCCCTCACAATTTCCAAATATGTCATCACAATGCCCCATTTTGTCATCCCAATGCTCAATATGCCACCACAATGCTTAATGCTCCTCACAATGCCCCAATGTCTCATCAAAATGATCAATGTGCCATCCCAATGCTGAATGTCCCCAAACATTGCCCCAATATGTCATCAAAATGTTCAGTGTACCATCACAATGCCCCAACGTGTCATCATAATGGTCCATTGTGATTTCACAATGCTCCAATGTGTCATCACAATTCTCCAAATAGACATCACTGTGCTCAGTGTGCCATCACCATGGCCCAATGTGAAATCTCAATGCTCAGTGTGACACCACAATGCCCAATGTGCAGTAACAATACTCAGCATGCCATC
>NW_008475274.1:0-1336 GCF_000622305.1 Nannospalax galili | reverse complement strand
GGGCTACAGGGAGACCCTGCTTCAAAAAGACAAAAAAATAAATAAATAAAAAATGTTGGTATTGAATTTCATCACATACATGCAAAGTGAAGTTTATGCCTCATGCATGATGCTTGCAGTAGGTTCCAGGAGTGGAGGGTAGTGTCCCTTAGCTTTTGCCTATCCAGAGGGATCAAGGGTCTTGGGAATGTCAAGGTCTCTAAGTTGTACATCCCATGTCCCTCTCCTTCCTGCCCTGGCCCAAGATCTATGAACTGCCAGGTGTATTTTCCAGTCCTTTAGCGTCTACCCCATACCTTGATGAAATGCTGGGCTTGATTCTCCACAGTCTCTACTCTGGTTGGGGAGGTGAGGGCGTCTTTAAGTGGCGTTAAAGAGGCCCTTTGGCCTTCCCAGCTCGCCCTTCATCCACAGCCCCTCATTTTCTCCTTGCCAAGTTTCTAATGCAGGTAATAGAGGCCAGGCAACTGCAATGGATGTAATTACCCCAGCTCTGAACCTTTCAAGTGCTGGGAGCATTGTGCTACCCAGTGCTTCTTTCCCCGACTTCACACAGGGTCTTAGCAGTTGTGAAACCATGGCGTGCTAAGGGTTTGCTTCACCCACTGGCCACTGGCTCTAGAGTCCTTGTTGCTATGTTTCCACAGGAAGCAATTCCATTCCCCAAAGATGCTTTCTAGAGCTTTCTGCCCTCCTGTCTTATTCTGGACTATATCTGGGAACACAGCCCAAGATAAAGGCTTTTGTGTATATACTGCATGTTAGAGGTGACCCCAGGGAGTAGGCCTGGGGGACTGAAGGAGGAGCCAGTACAAAGGTGAACTGTAGAGTTGGTCACCATGCCATGGCAACTAGGGCTTGATCCCAGTGGAACCTTCTGAAGCACAAAAGAGTCTCTCTCAGCCGGGCGCAGTGGTACAGATCTGTAATTCCCAGGGAAGTGGACTGATCCCCAGGGTTGATTAGGCTGATGTGGGTGGCTAGTGGAAGTCCCCTTCCTCCTTCACTGCCCCATGTGTGTGCAGTGAAGCTCTGTGCTTGGCCAAAAAGTATGACCTTCCCCAACAGAGGGGGACGGGGCTTTGGTCAAGGGTATATGTGCAGCTGCTGGACCTTCCAAACAGATCTCAAGGAGTTTCCAAATGCCAGGCATTGTAGTCCACACCTTTAATACCGGCACATGGGAGGCAGGAACAGGCAGATCTCTGTGAATTCGAGGCCAGCCTGGTCTATACAAATGAGTTCCAGGCCAATGAACTTTGTCTTTAAAAAAAGGGCTGGGGAGATAGGGGTTAAGAGCACTGACTGCTCTTGCAGAGGACCCAGGTTCGATTCC
>NW_008475273.1:0-1339 GCF_000622305.1 Nannospalax galili | reverse complement strand
TCCACAGGCAGACTTGAATGGTGAGCACTAGATCCTGTGCTGTTAATAGAACTCTCCAGCTCACCAGGGTTAGTCCCACCGCTGTCCCTGAGACCTGCCCTGGGTGCTCTGGCAAACCCACTGGAGAACAGCCTAAAGCTTCTCACCCCAATGTCTTTGAGCTCCAACTGAGGGCACCAAGTCTGTTCTTCTACCCTGTGTATCTGTAAGACCTGTGAGCATGCAGTGTGACTTTCCGGGCTTAATTTATGGGATAAGGCATTGGCGACAGTGTCTTCCACGTTTCTTCATCTGGATATACATCCCATATCTGCTGCCCCACACCCCCCACATCCCTCTCTTCACCACAGAAGCAACCTTTATTATGAAGAAACATCATGCATGTTCTGGGGACCCCAAGCAAGGACGCCCTCTAATGACCCACTTTTGTCCTGCTGTGAGTCACTGTATTACATTACATGCCTGTCTTCCTGGAGCTCATCCAGCCTGGAATTATGGGCCCATGCAATTGATTACAGAGACCCGGACTCATTGGTCCTGTGTATCCCTCATCTCACACATAGTATAGCTCCTAAAATCTTGTTGGCACTCAGTAATATGTATTGAATGAATAAATAAATCCTCCAACAGCCAGAGAAGGATGAGCATCACTGAATAGCTACAGGGCTTTTTCCTGTTGCTCTCCAAAGAAGAACTAAAGGAGGTGCCCAGGAGAGACTCCTGGTGCTCTATACTGGCCTATTAGCCCTGCCCACCACATCCCTTCTTAGTGACGGGTGTCAGCATGGATTTAGCCCTTTTGCCTTTGTCCTCATGAGCACTTAGAGGAGAGCCCAAGTCTCCTGTAGCATGGCTTGCCATGGTGATGGGAAACGGTAGGTCTTCAAAGGCTCAGGCAGAGGCAGTTTAGAGTGAAAACAAGTCGCAAATTTTAGAATTGTTTCCTCACCACATTAACAACTAAGGCAAAGACTGCTTAAACACTTTCATTTCACTAAAATTAAATATTAAGAGACTTGCCTCTGACTGTTAAATGATTAATAATTTTCCCTCTTCAGAGTAGTTTTAATAATGCAACTGGGAATCTTGGCTTGCACCTCTAAAATAAGCTATTTTCCAATAGAAAGATGGGTGACAGTTGCTTTGTAAGCCAGATGGCTCCAAGCAATCAGAGGGTCAAATCTCCTTCGTCTACCCAACTCTAAAAGAGTCTCTAAAACATTTCCAGGAAGACTTAGTACTGACTCTGGGAAAGAGGCCTCAGAAGGCTTGCTGAAACACTATGTGATATTCCATCAAAGGCAAAGTGAGCTGTGGTTCCCAGAGGCCTCTGCTGTAA
>NW_008475272.1:0-1328 GCF_000622305.1 Nannospalax galili | reverse complement strand
CTTTCTTTCTTTCTTTCTTTCTTTCTTTCTTTCTTTCTTTCTTTCTGGTGCGAGGAGAGGTCAAATCCAATGTATTTTTACGATGGTCATTTTATCGATAAAGACAATTTCATTTCTTCCTTTCATATACTTTTTATTTCCTTTTATTGGCTCACTGATTAACTAGGATTTCATTGCACTGTTAAAGAGGAATGGCAGAGGGGTCGTCTTGCTTTTTTTCAGTGTTAAGGATGAAAGTAGTTTCTCACCATTAAGTATGATAATAGTTCTAGGTTTTATGTAAATGTTCTTTATTAAGTTGGGGAAATTCTCTTTTGCTCTTAGTTTGTTGAGAGGTGCTTTGTTTTGTTTTGAGTAGGTATTAGATTTTGTCAAGTGCTTTTCCCATAAAGACATGACAATATGACTTTATCAGTTCATTGATGAGATGGATTATATCAATTACATTTTGAACATCAAATCAGCCTTGTATACCTGAAATATGGTCAAGAATCATACTGAAAAACAATAATTCTTATATGTTGTTGAATTAAATTTCCTGTTTTAAATATCTTTTCAACTATGCTCATGAGAGATCCTGCTTTGTGGTTCTTTTTCTTATAAAGTCCTTATTTGATGGAGGTGGTTGTCTAATGGTGGCCTCATAAAATGAATTCGTGTTCCCTTTCATTCTACCTTCTGGAACGGAGCATACAGAATTTGTATGTTTGGTACAAACCACTAGTGGAAATATCTGGATTTGATGCTTTTTTTGGAACTTTATTAATTATTTATTAGATTTCTTGACTATCTAGGCCTATTTTAATTTATATCTCCTTGCTTGAGCTTTGGCAGAATGTGTCTTTAAAGGAATTTGTCTACTTCATGTTAAGTTATCAAATTTGTGGTTACATGGTTCAGGCTGCTGTAGTATTCTTTTATTATCTTTTCACTGTCCTTGGCAACAGTAACAATGGCTCCTCTTCCATTTTTCATGTTAGTAATCTGGGTTTTCTCTTTCTTTTGGTTAGCTAGGTTAGCTGATTGGTACTTCTATTGATTTTTATTGCAAAGAAACAGCCTATGGATTTCATCAATTTTTATCTTCCTATTTTTTTTTACTTTAATTCTGCTAGGTTTTTTTTAATTATTTTCTGTGTTTACTCTAGACCTTTATTGTTCTTAATTCTCTAGTTTCCTAACCAGAAGCTTAGATTTTATACATATAATCTGTAAATTTCTAAATATTTGATAGCATCATATAAATTTTGATGTTTTATTTTCATTTAGTTAAACATATTTTCAGGGCTGGAGAGATGGCTCAGTGGTTAAGAGCACTGACCGCTCTT
>NW_008475271.1:0-1339 GCF_000622305.1 Nannospalax galili | reverse complement strand
CCTAGCAAGCACACATCTGGATTCAGATTAGGACTTCTAAATCTGGGTGTCACTTCCCTTGTATGAAAATGGGGTCACTATTGCCGACTTCATAGGTTATTGTATGGGTGTATGGGTGACATACAGCCCGTACGTGTAACTATGTTCACTGGGATGGGGGCATGTACTAGTGGTTTGCAGAGTAACTGGTATAAAAAAAGTGCAAAATAAATGGAAGTTTTATGACTTTGGCTGTGAAAATAAGTCATATTTGGGAAAGGTATTAAATATGCTTTAACTCATGTTGGGGAGGTCATGAACACCAGTAAGCAGCAAATCTGATTTTACAATTTCCTGATCTTAGATCCCAGCCTAAGAGCTCATGACAGGGAACTTGGGTGATAATTCATTCAACTGTGAATGGGTAAGTACAGCTGAGGACAAGGAGCGCTGACCTTCAGCAGGAAACAAAGGTTAGAGTTTTCTATGAATGAAGACACCGCATGCCACTTTCCGGGCGCTACCTGTTAGATGTTTTCTTCACCGCTTATATGTAAGGAGCGAAGACCTTGAGTGACAGAAAGCACTCCAGTTCTACCCTGTCTAAGATGCTTTACTGTCTTCACCAGCCTGACACTGTGCTGAACTGAGCACTGCAGGGGATGAACACTGAGCATTGGCAGTACTTCACACTGGCTCAGACCACCTGGGCTTGATCTCAGTGAGGCCCAGCACCAAAATCTGCTCTGACTATGGTCTGAGGCTGCGAAAGTTTATGTGCAATTTGTTATCCAACTTCCCTGAGTTTATGTCTCTACATAATAGCATGGAAGAACTGAAAAACAATGTTGATCAGCCATTAAGTCCTTGGTAGCAATCAAGGATTTGAATAAAACAATTGGTTGGGGTCCGGAGGGATGCTTAAGAGCACTTGCTGCTCTTCCAGGGGACCTGGGTTCAGTTCCCAGCCCTCACATCATAGCTAACAAAGTAATCGGGCTTCATGTAATCCAGGAAGCAAAAAACTGAGGGTGAACCTTGATACCTGACTTCTTCTCTTTTCTTTCTTTTAAAAAAAATTTATTTTACCCAGCTGGAGAGATGGCTTAGCAGTTAAGAGGCTGCTCTTGCAGTAGACCTGGGTTGGATTCCCAGCATCCACACGGCAATTAACAACTGTTCTTAACTCTAGCTCCAGGGGATCCAACACCTTCTTCTCTCCTCCAAGGGTACTGCACAACATGAGTGCATTTGCATACATGTAGGGATAACACTCATACACGGAACATCAAAAAATAAAAATAAATTTCACTTGGGAGGCAGAGGTAGGCAGATCTCGGTGAGTTCAAGGCCAGCCTGG
>NW_008475270.1:0-1339 GCF_000622305.1 Nannospalax galili | reverse complement strand
AGAAACACAGGAGCACTCTGAGGTGTAGGAGATCAACCATCTGCAAGGGAAGCAAGAGATGCTCTCAGAGGTGGAAGACACCAGCAGGGCGTCCTGTAGTTTGGAATGTCCCGAAGGCCTATGCACTAAAGGCGTTGTCCCAGCCACAGCCTTAGGGGAGCTTGTGCATGTGTGTGGGAGTCAGTTCTCTTCTTCCACTATGTGCATCTGGGGGATCAAACTCAGGTCATCGGGCTTGGAGGCAAGCACCCTTATCCACTGAGTCACCTCACCTGCCCCAGATATTATTTTCTTACCATTTCTTGACAATAGTTATTTCTGTACTGAATTAATTTGCACATTAGTGGAAAATCAATTGACCATACAGTTATGGGGCTATTTCTGGACTCAGTTTTGTTCCATTGATCCATATGGCTTTCCTTATGTTAACACCACACTAACTCATAGCTTCGTAAGTTTTGAGATCAGGCAGTGTGGCCATGCACATAGCACTGCATTAGGCTCCCCTCTTTCTTGGTCCCACAGGCAGGGCATGATGATGGCAGGTTCGGGTACCTTCGGCACTCCTCCTCGCTACTGCTCACTGGATTGCAGGTATGTAGCCAGCTGCCCGTCAGTCTCCGTGGAGGGACTCAGCATCCAGGAGAGCGCACCTGGCTCGCCCCTGAGAGTCTGCTTTCTGCCAGTTTTCACTTTTCTCCACGGAGTCTGCATAACCTTCTACTTCATCTTCTTCACCCTTAGTTGGTTACCTCTATTCAGTACCACACAGCAGCTCTAGTCTTCACACCAGCAAGGCCAATCTGACGGAGGCGTTTCTTCCCACAAACTCACAGCAATTGATTCTATGTGAAGAAGGATGCACAAGGTCAAGCCAACCAAAATATCAGCACGAATGGGGGAGGGGCTCACAAAGTCCCACCTCCATCTAAAGAGCTTAGCAATTGATGGCTGCAGGGGGAGGAAGAGTAGTTTTCTTCAGGAATTTGGCCCCTTAGAGGCAATGCTCCAGTGGATGGCCCTACATCCATGCACATAAAGCAGCATTAATTGGACTCAGTGGGTTTTTTAAATATAGCATATAATACTGGGACAAAAAATGGTGGGGGGATAGGGGAAAGTTGGAGGGAAGGAGGGTGGATTTGGTCAAGACGCTTTATATACATGTATGAAATTCTCAGACAAAAGAAAAAAACCCTGTAAATATGGATTATTAGACATTAAGATGATCTCAATACTTTGAATTGAGTGTTTAAAAGTTATTCATTAAAATAAATTCTATTTTAAAAAAACATACAAAGGGCTGGGTGTGGTGGCCCATGCCTTTAATCCCAGCACT
>NW_008475269.1:0-1338 GCF_000622305.1 Nannospalax galili | reverse complement strand
GTTCCAGGCCAGCTGGGGCTATAGGGAGACCCTGTCTCAAAAAGACCAGAATGCTGACTAGAACAGGTCCATTCCTTTATTTGTTAAACCTTTAAACAAAGTCTCATGTAGCCCAGGCTCCAAGCTGGCCTTGAATTCCTGATCCTCTACTTCCACTTCCCAGTGCTCGGATTACAGCCCCGGTCATCATGCCCAGCTTCAGCAAACGTTTGAGTCTGTACTTCATTGAATCAGAAACCTGAAGCAGAAAGCTGTAGAGGAAGACGGGGCTCTGCCTTCAGGCGGTGCACCCTTAGTGGCAAGGGGTACACACATAGTGGCTCAGTGGTAGGACACGTGCCCAGCATGTGTGAGGCCTTTGTTTCCATTCTCAGCACTGGAAAATAAAAGAGGGAAGAAAGGGAAGGGGAAGGGAGGGGAGGGGAGGGGAGAGGAGGAGAGGAGGGGAAGAGAAGATAGATTGAATTAACAAATGAGGAAGGCAGTGTTAGGACAGGTAGTCTGATGCCTGGCTACTGTGCAGGGTCACACTTTCTGGTGTGGAGGCTGGCCTCACAGGCTCAGTCGTGCACATCTCCCAAGTCCTTCCCTGCTACAAGGCCTGCTGCCAGAGCAGCCAGGAGGTACTTGGGTTTTGCTTTGTCAATACAAAATTTTATGTGTCAAAATCGTCTTAGTCCCTGTGTGTGTGTGTGTTTGTATAATGTGATTTGCCAAGGATGAGTGGAACTGGCCAAAGATGTGGTCTGAGCCCCAGGTCCGAACATGTTTCCCGAGGAGGCAGTTGCATTTGTTGTGGCTTCCTGAGGGCAAATGTAGAGTTCACATGCCTTGTGGATCCCTGTAGAGGTTTCGTGAGATCCCTGTACAGGGATAATGAGAAACAGCCCATCTTCTGTGAGGGGAAAAGAACTATCACCATTGGGAGATGGAACAAGGACTGGAATCCGATACTGTATGGTAAGAGAACTGGAACTTCTCTGAAGAGGGAAGAAGAAGTAGAGGGGGCTGCCTTCAGATGAGGTGAGGGGCCAAAGCTTTTTCCCTTCACGGTGGAGAGACCACTCATGCAGGCTTGCACTGAATGTGAGGATCCAGAAGAATTTGAATTTCTGAATGCTAGGCTATCAGGCATGATTTTCCTGGCTCACAGTTTCATACTAGCAGTCTCATTACCCGGTATACCACATTGTGCTTCTGAGCAGGTTCCTCATGGTGTTTCCATGCTGTTTTGTCAAGCACTTTAGCCCCAAGGACCTGCCTGACCCAGGACCCTTGTGTTCAAGAGAAAGTAAGGAAGACCAACAATTTTTTGGCTTTTCTTTCCTTTTTTTTTTT
>NW_008475268.1:0-1339 GCF_000622305.1 Nannospalax galili | reverse complement strand
GAGCCATTGGGAATCACTCTCACACCAGGGCAGACCCAGGTAGTTGAGCAAGTTCAGGCGCTGTGGCCTCCTCTCACTTTTGCTAGGGCACAGTCATTGCTGGGCCATCTTGCTCCAGAACAGACACAGACACTGATGTTCTGTCTCACTCTTGAGAAAGCCCAGACTTTGGGCATTGCTTTTACTCATGAAGAAATTCAAGCAGAAGCCATCACCCTCACCCTTGAGCAGATACAGGGAGCTCCAGGAATCCAGACTCTTATCCTTCTCTGAGCAGTCCCAAGCATCCCAACCTCCTGACATCCCTGAGCAATTTCCCTATGTGAAGATCTCTTCTGCCTCCAAGCAGCAATGGGCATCATTGACCGTTTCTGGGAAAGCCTCCCCATTAAGAATCTCTCCCACTCCAAGTCAGCCCATCACAAAAGGGACTCACCCAACCCCTGGAAAATTCCAGAGAATTTTTTCCTCTTCAGTCACTCAGAAAACATTGGGAAAACATTCTTTTCTGATGCCTAAATCAAAACTAATTCACCCACATACTCCAGGTGTCAAGGTACCTCAAGTCCCTTTTGATCCTGAGAAGATCCAAATACCAAAGGTCTCTGGCACTTCAGAAGAAACTCAGGTACCACGAGATATTTTTACCATGGAACCACTTGGAACATCTCAGTCTTATTTCACTAGTTAGGGGACACCAGGATCACAACCTCCTTACATTGATGAAAAAGCCCTTCCCAGTCTTGGGAAATCTGTAACACCACTGCCCTCTCTTACTCAACATCCCCAAACACCATGGATCTTACCATCTCAATGGGACCAGAAATGCCGGCTCCCCCCTATAGACAAGCCCTGGACACTAGCTTCAGTTTCAAATGCCAAGACAGTGGTGTCCTTTTCCACTCCCCAAGACCTTGAAGACAGATATTTTGTTGATGTGAAGGCTCAGAGGAAGAACTTGAGAATATTAAAACAGGCCACAAAAACTTCTGGAGTCCCTGCAGAGTATTACATAATAGCCAGGAATCTCATAATTGCAACACTTCATTTGGATACAGTTCGGCTGGGATACCTGTTCCGCAAGTACATTGCCTATAGGCTGATACAGCTTGTCAGGTAAATATAATTATCATCTATCCAATTTTCTGGTATAATCCTGACTTTGAACACCTTCCTTTGTTGCCTAGAATTGTCATGTTTGTCAGACCATGTGCTCTAAAACATCCTCTTATTAATGGTATGTGGGATGGAAGTTTAAGATAATAAAAGGAAGCTAGCCATGATGGCACATGCTTGTAATCCTATCACTTTGGAGGTAGAGGCAGGAGGATTGGGGGGG
>NW_008475267.1:0-1338 GCF_000622305.1 Nannospalax galili | reverse complement strand
CTGGAGCAAACATGGGAAAGAAAAATAAGATTATTTGTATATTAATGGGTGTGATTGTCACTTGTGAAACACAGGAGATTTTTACCACAGGTTGAGCTGGCAGGGTGGCGGGAACTTACAGCCCTTGCTTCTCAGGAAGCTGAGGCAGGAGGATTCGTTGATTCTAGGAGTTAGAGACCAGCCTGACCAACAGGGCAAGAGCTCTTGTGAAGACACTGAAATTAAACAAGAAAACCTTGAAAAAGGAAACTTGCAGGTCATGACTATTTATAAACCAATAGCCGGAAATGGAAAAATGACAAACAGGTTCAATTTGTACTGAAAAGAACCAGTTTTACAAGAAAGATAGTAGATGTATGAAGAAAAGAATAAAATGCTATGGAAAGCCATAAACTAGATTCAAATATATTATGCACCTGAATGGTGAAGCAGTATCACACAAACACCATATAATACAGCCCTGGTTTGACTCCCCAAGGAGTTTTTAATTTTTAAGTTGCCTATAATATTTGAAACTGCATAAAAGAATAAATCCTCAAAAAGTAGCCAAGACAGAAGAGTTTATTGGGTGAAATTAAAGTTTATTGTAGTGTCTTATAAGGACTTTTGTCTTTTTAGAGTCTCCCTGTAGACCCAGCTGGCCTGGAACTCAGTATGTAGACCAGGCTGTCCTTGATATCACAGGGATATCCACCTGCTTCTGCCTCCCAAGTGCTAGAACTAAAGGTGTGTGTTACTACACACAGCTTGCAGTGTCTTATAAACAGTCTATGGCTAGGGCTAAGCATCGATATGCAGATCAGGGATTAGCAAGCTTTTTCTGTAGAGGACTGGATGTAAACACTGAACTTCATAAACATATGGTCTCTGTCTGACTAGTCGACTCGGTCTTTCTGGTATAACAACATTGATAGGTAATAAATAAATACAATATCCACCAACTGTGCCTTAACAATTGTTGAAGCAGATGTTAAGACATACTCAGAAATAGTTAATCCTGTCCATGACAAGGGTGTTATTTTAAGTCACTTGAGAAGATGACTTCTTTAGTAAATGGTGCTGAAAAAGCTTATACTAATCTGAAAAGAAAACACATTCAATTTCTA
Source organism: Nannospalax galili (assembly GCF_000622305.1). Classification (NCBI taxonomy): domain Eukaryota; kingdom Metazoa; phylum Chordata; class Mammalia; order Rodentia; family Spalacidae; genus Nannospalax; species Nannospalax galili. The sequence goes on along the minus strand of NW_008475267.1, from coordinate 232 downwards.
CTTAATGATACATGATAACATTTCCAATTCATATAAACATTACTAAACAATAAAATAATAGAACAATCAGGAAACATTTTTTGTAACCTCTAGTGCTTAAAGGAATGTTTAAAAACAAGACTAACCATATAAGAAGCTATAAAGAAAAAATACAATAGAGGTATTTGACTAAATAAAACTTAAATTTTGCTTATGGCAAAATTATTATAAACAAAGAAATAAAATATCAGGT
>NW_008475266.1:0-1339 GCF_000622305.1 Nannospalax galili | reverse complement strand
ACAGTGACCCAGGAAAGCTGGGCTCCTACAGACACAAAGAAGAAAGATGGGCTGGACCTTAGCCGCCTGCTATGTCCTTTGTGGTCACTTCCACCAGGGAAGAGGCACTGCTTATGTGGGGGCTGAGGACGAACCCCAGCTGTGCTGACACAGGCTCATGCTGTCAGTGAAGACTATCAAATGGAAGAACTTTGCAACCTAGCCAACATTAAAGATCAAGTTATGTAAACTTTCTACAATACAAGCTCCACTTAACGCTCAGGACATCTCTCCTAGACTAGAGTTCCATTTTGCTACTGAGGTTGCAGGGGTTCTCTCTCTCTCTCTGATGGAATCAGATAGCTTGCTGGTTTTTCTCAGAGATTGGAACATTGACAACATGAATATCAGCTCTCTTCCCTCAGTGGGATTTTTGCCTTGTTTTTCTCAGTCCTGGGGCTGGAACTGAAGCCCTTGACCATGCTAGGCAAGTGCTATATATCCCTACCCTTGGGTCACCTCATGTAGCCCAGGCTGGCCTCAAAATCTAAATCCTGAGGTTATAGATATGGGCCACCATGCCTGGTCAGCAGATTGTTATAGCCCCCAGACCCTTCTGACTCACCTGTTCCTTAGCAGGCTGCATGGCTCTTTGAGCTCCTAAGAACCAGTGGTGAGGCCCTGTGCTCAGTAACTCACAGCTCTTCAGGGAAAGGCACACTTCACTGATTCATTACAGCTCTTGGGAAGAATGTTTGGCCTAGGAAAGAAATGGCTGTCTAATAAATTTCTGAGATAAAGCTGGTCAAAGGGTCAAGGGAATGATTTAGTTCCCAACTTTGGGAATATAGAAAAATTGCATAGTATCCTACTTATCTCACTGTGGTTTGGGCACTGAGCTTGAAGCAATGTTTCTTATTCTGTTAGATAAAAACAGTACTTTACATGTGCACAGTTGGGGGATCCTCTTTCAGAATGCCCCCAAGCAGCGCCCTGTCTTACCTCTATTGACAGCAGTGCGTTTATTTCTGAGGGATCTCATGGGTCCAGCTTCGCTCAAGGTCTCTGGGTCTGTGTTGTGTGTTCCCTTAGCCCAGTAGGTATGTCCTGGCTGATTAAAAATAAAATCAAGCCAGGTGTGGTGGTGCACGCCTTTAATCCCACAGCACTCGGGAGGCGGAGGCAGGCAGATCTCTTGAGTTCAAGGCCAGCCGGGGCTACAGGGAGACCTGTCTCAAAAAGACCAAAAAGAATAAATGAAAAATAAAATGAAAATCTACTGTAAGTGTAAACAGATGCTGCACCTTGAAGATTTAGTCCCCCCCCGCAATGTCAATGCTCTCACAATACAGATTTAGTC
>NW_008475265.1:0-1339 GCF_000622305.1 Nannospalax galili | reverse complement strand
ATCATTTCATTGTTTCATCTGTGTGATCTATGGATATCTTTTCAAAAGAAATGGACTTCAAGTTTTGAATACCCAAGTATCTTTCTGCAAATGCCATTTGTTTAATTACTTCAGTTGACTTAGAAATGCTGTCTAGTAGTACCTACTTCATTACAAGGTTTTAGAACCGGAAGTATCTTTAAACATGCTGAGTTCATTTACAAAATCAATACTTAAATGAATGTCTACTCTAGGCCTGCCTAGTTTCAGGGACAGAGACTGCCCACCTCCAAGAAATCCGGTCTGACTAGTGTCAATAACTGTGGGTGAGGGGGTTTGCCTGGCAGGTAGTACTTTCCTCCCTTGTAAGTTATTATGCAAACATTCTGAGGGGCCTCTGCCTGCCTCTCTGGCCTAATCTTCTACCACTCTTTTCCTACTCATGTCTAAATCTTAGATAGTAATAAACATTCCTAATTCAGGCCTTCGTTTGCCTTTCCCCTAAGCTGAAACTCCATCTTTGCAGTTGCTCACTGCTTCTCTTCAACTCTCTGCTCAAACTGTGCTCAGAGAAAGCTACCTCATCTGCACTGTGAGATCTGCCTCATCTCTCCATGGCCTCCCCCTCCCCTAACAATCTATTTCAATCCCCCCCCGCCCGCCAAACACTTCTGTTATTTATTGTTTGTCTTCTCCTCCTGAACATAAGTTCCTACTGAGCAAGACCTCTGTCTCTGCCATTGCCTACTGCATCTCCATGCACAGAGGAGAGCCTGCTTTCTTCTAGGCACCACAGAGGTTATCTGCTGACCCAGGACCACCGTTTAAGCTTTTGTTTTTTTAAGCATTCCAGTCAAATGCTAAAATGGAAATGAAGGCAAAATAGGTAATATTTACAATTCAGGAAGGCATGTGTACTGATCACAGGAGCCCATTTCCCCTGCTCAACCAAGGAAAAAATTGAGACTTTAGAAAAGCTTTCATGAAAATCCCAGCCACTTATGAAGGTTGGTAGACTTACTTTTCCTCACTAAAAGATGTTTTCTTTAAAGTTTTCTTGTTTATACTGTGCAACATCAAATTGTCAGATACAAACAGTCAGCAAACAATGAAGGAGAGAGGCTCATGCTGGTCTATTTGAGGTAAGTATGTGTGCTGGTTAGCTTCAGTTGTCAACTTGACACCTGGGAAGGAACCTAATTGGGGAGTTTTCTGTTGGATTGGCCTGTAGTTTGTGACGAATTTTCTTGACTGCTGAGTGATGTGGGAGGGCCTAGCTGACTGTGGGTGGTACCACCCTTGAGCAGGGAGGGGGTCCTGGGTTGTATAAGAAAGCAGGCTGAGCACAGGTCAGAAGAAC
>NW_008475264.1:0-1337 GCF_000622305.1 Nannospalax galili | reverse complement strand
TCAATTTGCTGTCAAAATGCCCAAATGTGCTATCCCAATGCCCCAATGCCCAATGCTCCAATATTTCTTCAAATTGCACCATTTTGACATCACAATACTAATTGCGCCATCATAGTTCAGAAATGTGTCATCACAATGCTCCCATGTGACATCACAAAGCCCCAATGTGGCATCACAATGCTCCAATGTGACATCACAGTGCTCAGTATGCAATCAAAGTGCAGCAGTGTATCATTACAATGTCCCTATATGCCATCACAATGCCCCAATGAATATGAATTTGCAATGCTCCATTGTGACATTACAATGATCAGTGTTCATAACAATGAACCACTGTGTCATCACAATACTCCAATGTGACCTCACAATGCTCCAAGGTGTTAAGGGTATGCTCTACTGTGACATCCCAATTGTCCAATGTATCATCATAATGGTCCAAAGTGACATCACAATGCTCAGGTGCCATCACAATGATCAAATGTGTCATAACAATGTTCAGTGTGCCATTGCAATGCTCAATTTGTGCTCAAAATGTTCCAATGTACCATCACAATGCTCCAATGTGCCTTCACAATGTGCCAATATTTCTTCAAATTGCTTCATTTTGACATCACAATCCTCAGTGTGCCATCACAGTTCAGATATGTGTCATCACAATGCTCCAATGTGTCATCACAATGCTCCATGTACCATCACAATGCTCAAATTTGTCATCACAATGCTCTGATGTGCTATTAAAATGTTTCATGTAACATCACAATGCTCCAATATGTCTTCTAAATGCCCTATTTTGAAATCACAATCCTCAATGTGCCATAACAGTGCAGCAATGTGTCATCACAATGTTCCAATGTGTCGTCAACATCCTCAGTGTGCCATCACAATGCCACAATGTGTCATCACAATGCTCCAATGCTTCAATATGTCTTATAAATGCTCCATTTTGATATCACAATGCTCCAGTGTTTCATCACCATGCTCAATGTGCCATCAGAGTGCCCCAATGTGTCATCACAATGCTCCAATATGCCTTATAAATGCTCCATTTTGATATCACAATACTCAGTGTGCCAGCACAGTGCAAGAATGTCTCATCACAATGCTCCAATGTGTCATCTCCATGCTTAGTGTGCCATTACAATGGCCCAATGTGTCATCACAATGTTCTATTCTGGTATTGTGTTTCAAGTGATAACACAATGCTCCAATGTGCCATCACAGTGCCCCAATGTACCACCAAAGGCTCATATATGAATTTAAAATGCTTCATTTTGCCATCACAGTGTTCAGTATGCCATCACAATGCACCAATGTGTCATCACAATGCTCCATTGTGT
>NW_008475263.1:0-1338 GCF_000622305.1 Nannospalax galili | reverse complement strand
AAGATTTATTTGTTTTTATTTTATGTATAGTGTGTTTGCCTATATGTATTTAGGTGTACCATGTATATCCTTGGTGCCCTCAGGGGCCAGAACAGGGCATCCATCCCCTTGAAAAATAGTTATAGATGGTTGTGAACTACCATGAGGTTGCTGGGAATTGGACCCAGGTCCTCTACAAGAGCAGCAGTTACTCTTAACCACTGAGCCTCTCTTCAGCCCCACATATAACAAACACTTTAATGGTCCTTACAAATTAGAGCCTTAAGGCACAGAAAGTGAACAACCTAAATGAAGCCACAGGGAGCTGATGAGATGGAGGTGAATTAAATGTGGGATCTGACCCCAAATTCCATTTTTGTTCATCCGTAAATTACTTGCTAATAGTTTTGTTTTATTATGACAAATAACACATTTCATTTTTATTTTCCTATTTTGCTTACTTGTTTTGATAGTTCATGTAAATTTAAATTTCTATATAGTTTTAGGGAAATAATTTGATTTTCATATGTAGAATGATACCATTTACCTATTTTGGAGGACACTATCTTTCATATTACCTACATTTCCTATAACCCAACCTGTGCTAGATCAAAAATGTACCATTTTCTCTGACTGCATTGATAATGAAATAAAAATTATATTGATATGCATTTTCAAAGGAAACTCTTATTCCCCTAAAAATAATATTTGCCATTTGACTTAAAATTTAACCCCTGGAGTATTATATTTTAGTTTCTTATATATACTCAAAAGCAAGCTAAGCCTTATGAAACATTTTAGTGTGAATAATCCTATGAACAGGATTACCTACTCATGGAGAACGGAGATTGCAAGGTCGTGAGGCCAAAGTGGGAAGTTCTGGCATTAATTGTCTGTAAAGCAGAGTCTGTGGTAAGTTCACTCTCTGCACATCATCCTTTCCTCTGCCTCTGTAAAGCTTTCTATCATTTTCCATAGAGCTGTGATGATAGAGGCACAGGATGAGACATATTGCATGCCTTCATTCAAAGCGTGAGTGTATATTCCATAAATGAACTGTAAAGCAAAAGAAGACAAAATAGAATCTGATCAGAAGTGAAAAATACGAGGAAAAAGCTGCATAGGTTGTGGGAAGCATCAGGCAGTAGAAAACCATTTGAGCAACCAAGAGGAATGGCTGGAATTAGAACCTTGGTTTGATGCTGCTACTACTGTTACTAGAATCCAGAAATTAATATGGAAGACCAGTTTAAGCAGAAGACATATAAATTCAGTTCATATACAAGCTGAGAGGCCTGTGCAGTGCCATCTCTCTAGTTCCTTTAAGTTACTCTCCATGCAGTGACACTGCAGCAATCA
>NW_008475262.1:0-1338 GCF_000622305.1 Nannospalax galili | reverse complement strand
GACCACATCCTAAGGGGTGGAGAGGATTAAGTGACTTAGCATATGAAAAATATTGCCCCAAAATGCAGCTACTTCAGTGCCCAAGATGCCTCTGTGATTGAGGACTAAAATCCAGTTCCTTGGTTTGGAAAAAAAGAGCAGGCACAGAGGTGGGAGTTGCTAGGACACTGCCTCAAATCCAAGAGGATGTCAAGGTGGGAGGGACTGAGTGCCCAGACATCAGCAGGGGGACGTGTTGATAGGGTGTGGTTAGATCGGGCCTGGCATATGATGCTGAAGTGTGACCTGAAGACTGAGACTTGGGTTCAGGGTCAGGTTGTGGCTGGTGTGCTGCTCTCCTAAGAGATTCCCCAGACCTACCTACACGCACAGGGGAACCTCTCGCTGCTTACCCTGATATGGGAAGGAAGAATGGAGACACCCTGATAGATAGTTACCTCTCACTGGCAAATCAATCCCCATCCTTCCTTAGCAGTGGGACTTCCAGACAAGGCCAGAACAGCAGACTAGGGAGCCTCTGTGGGTGTCCTCTCTGAGGTGAGCCAACTGTACTCTAGACAGCAGTGACTCTGTTCCCTTTGTGTCAGGGCCTCTGCTCTCAGCCTTCTGAGCTCCACAGTGGGTGCCATGTTCCTCAGGACACCTCTGCCCACGATTCTCTCTAATGGACCCTGACCTCCCATGGTGACCAGTCTCATTGGGATTTTTCACGCCTCTAGGATCTTCTCAGGAAGGAGAAGCCCCTCTCGTCTCCTCCTGCCTGTATCATCCCATTGTCATAACTATCCCAGCACATCATCACATTGCTCCATTGCTGTGGATGAAGCACTGTGGGGAAGAGCCCTGGTATCATCTCATCCATCTTTGACCCAGAACACCCAGCAGTGATTTTAGAGTGCAGAACCTCACAGCTGTTCATGTGTGTCAGGTCCACTAATTCTCATTGGGACCCACTGGGGTGGAAGGCACGGCTTGTTGCTGTGACTTACAAAGGGGCAGGTGGCTCTGAGCTCACTGGCTGTCCAGGTGGAGCAGGGGTGAGCATTTGTGGAAGGGGTCAGAAGCCAAGCTTCCAGACCCCAAGCTGCAGATCTTAGGTCCACACCTACTTCCTCAAGAGGGTCCCCCAATAGGTAGACAGGGACAGATGCACAGAGAGATGATAGGTAGGTGACAGACAACAGATGAAGACAGAGGTCCCCAGATACAGCAGGTTGTGGCATCAGAGAGCACAGGATTAAACTCTTAGGAACAAACTAATGTGGAGACAGCACACAGAGGGGGGAAGGGTGTGTTTTCTACTGTTCATACTCTTCTGATTTGGGGTTTGCAGTTCTG
>NW_008475261.1:0-1337 GCF_000622305.1 Nannospalax galili | reverse complement strand
ACTGTATCACTTTTTCACTATAAAATAGACATGCATTCGGAAACGTACTTGGTATATAAATGTTCAGTTTGACAGTTATAAAGTGAAAAGTCATGAAACATAGGTGTTTGGAATCCTGCCACCACCTTAGAAAGTCCCTGTGTCACAGTCTCTTCCTATCCAGAGAAAACTAGGATCCTCAGTTTTTAAATGATCTTATTCTATCCTTTTCTTGATAGTTTCACCACTATGTATATGTCTAAATACAGGGTTTAAAATATTTTCGTCTCCATGCACTGTTTGCTTTCCTCTCCGTTTCTTTTTTTCTTAAATGGTGAAAAACAATCTGTACTTAGAATTAGACTACTGGATTGCTTAGATGATCCCAATTTTGTTGGCAGCATCCAAAGCGTGGTCGTCAGGAGCCAGTGAAACATAGGCCTTCTCTCAGGTCTGATCACGGCACTGACCTTGGCCACATCAATGGTAGAGTTTCTTCACAGCCTGTTTGATATGGTGCTTGTTGGCTTTACATCCACAGTGAACACACACGTGTTGTTTACTGCCTTCTATCTTCCTCATGGCTGACTCATTGTCAGAGGGAACTTGATGATGGCCTGGTTAAGCTTGTTTCCCCTGGGGGCGCTCTTTCGAGGGTATTTGGGCTGTTCATGGGCCCCAGGAAGGTGGGTGATGTGCTGATCTTTCTGTGGCCCTGGACACCTCGTCACACTGCCTTCTTGACTTCCAGTGCCTTTGTGTTGGCTTCAGCTTTGGGAGGGGCAGGAGCTTCCTTCTTTGCTTTTGGCGCCACCTTGGCAAAAGGCAGTTTATTTTTGTCTGTTTTTCATGTCGGAGACTTTTCTCAAATACCTTAATAGTCTTTGGTTGTTAGTTGATTCTGATACTTGAAAGCAAAATCCTGTGAAAAGTTGATTAGTTTCTGAGAGGTGGTTTTTATTTGGGGGTTTGTTTGTCTGTTTGTTTGTGATATGGCCTCCGGTACCCTGGAACTGGCCTCAAACATAATAAATAGCCAAGGATGACCTTGAGTTTCTGATTCTCAGCCTCTGCCTCCTGAGTGCTGGGATTATACCACACCTAGCTTTATGTGGTGCTAGCAATCAGAACCCAGGGCTTCCAGCATACTAGGCAACACTCTACCAACAGATCTATATTCTCATTCCCTAAGGGCTTTCTTAGTGGTAAATTTCATTGCAAGATTATCAGACAGAAACCTTGCCATTGGTTTCCATTCGGTTGCGTATGTTACTTCACTTAGAACAAAACTGTCCGTGATAGGGTTCCCATTCTCTTGCCTAATACAGTTATCTTGCTGCCAACATTTTTAGAGACAG
>NW_008475260.1:0-1338 GCF_000622305.1 Nannospalax galili | reverse complement strand
TGTGTGGGCAGCTCTCCTGGCTGATCAGCAGCTTCTGACATTTCTCACCCACAATCACAGATTTTGAAAGCATATTAGTTCCCTAGAGAAAAAGTGTTTGAGCTGATTTCGTAGAAGGGATCTTTGGAAGTGAAGACTGAACTTGGACATAATTACTTTATTTCTTCTGACTCCATATCACCTGGGATGTGGAGCCATTTAAATTTTCACACAGCCTTCAGGGAGTTGGTGACCTTGAGGATTCATGGTCCCCAGCCCAGTGGTTCTTCAGTTCTTAGCAGGCCGGAGACTCATCTGGAGAGTGATCAAAACTCAGGGACCTGAGCCAATACTTGAGATTCTGGCTCACGAGGTCTCAGGTGACAACTGGGGATCTGTGTGCCTGCCAAACTCTCAGGGCCATCAGCTGGTCTGAGCACTGTAGGTGAGGAGCCACCAAGTAACTCAACTCAGACTTTCTGAGAGCTAAGAGAAAAAAGACAAATATTTATGTACACACTTGAATCTCTAAGAAGCCTTTTGAAAATTTAGAAATCATAGTTTATCTTAACTTTTCTACTTGAAAAGGGCTACACATGGAAGCTCATGTCTTCAGCAGCTAATTATTCATTCATTATGACAACTCAGGATGACAAAAGGTCTAAGAAATAGTAAAATATATCTAGAAACAATGCATATAATTTTGTGACATAATATTTTATTACTGTTATACTTATTTAGTAATTGAAAAGAATTACCTCGTTGTATTTATTAGTGAAGTTTTATTTCTCTTACCCCTTTAAAGACATTGTTATTTTGCAGTAATAACCATATGACTATATAGTTACAGAATTTTATTAAAAACTCCAAATATTTCATCTGGTTATATGATGATATACTTATTACATTTTATAGGCCACACGTGTTTTGCTCAGAATACATTATTTTGTATGAAATTTCACTTATTCATAATTTTTAAAAATTTATTTTGAATGTCTCTTTTAAACCATACCCACCTTCAGTTTTTCTTCATTACAGATAATTTGGTGAATTTTTTAAAAGTCATTATATTTATTGATTTATTATTTATATTAATCATTGAAATTTTCCTACTATATGTACTGACCATATTCACCCTTCCCACAACTCTCCCAAGACCTACCTCATTCCCTACCCACCTAATTTTTGTCCTCATTTTTTTGAAACCCCTTCAGCCAGTTTTTGATGCCCAGAGACTCTTGGGTGTAGGGCCACTCACTGGAGTAGGATTGACCTAAAAATGTCCATATCCTTAAAAAGCCAACTGTCTTTATAGCCTTGTGCACAGGCTTGCTTTTACTCTTAGCAACCCAGATCCCT
>NW_008475259.1:0-1332 GCF_000622305.1 Nannospalax galili | reverse complement strand
CACACACACACACACACACACACACACACACACACACACACACTTCCAGATCCAGGTTGCTAGCTACACTTAAGCTTAAGGGAATTCTATTCCCTTCCTTCCCTGGATGCTGAGACAAGCCTGCCAGCCAACAGGTCCAGCATTATACCTGAGTAAGTACTTAGAAAATGCTTTCAAATCCATATGAAGACTGGATATGCATGCTTCTCCACGTGGAAGAGACTGAGACAGAACAGAGGTAGAAGAAAGATGACAGCCACACTGCAAAATTAACACCACTAACCACATGCTTAAAGTAGAATAATTCCGTTTCCGGTGTAGGGAATCTCTTACATCAGCAGATGTGGAAAGAAAGCCCCACCTTCTGATGAACTGAATGTGTAGATGAGAGAGAGCTCCCAACATCCAGAGAGGCCAGAACCCCTGATAAGCTGTGTGATGCAGGGTGGAGATCCCCCGCCTGCAGCTCTAAGACTCTCCCGCCCTTCTCACATCCTAGATGCGCAGAAGCTACATTTGCACCCACCCAGTAGCTTCTCCACTCTCTGTTCCGAATCTGAGTTGCAGTGAGGAGCATGGGCACTTCCTTAGTGCTGGGCGATGGCTGGCATAATTAAGGAATCCTCCCCCAGCCTGAGAAAGCTGGATGGATCAAAGAAAATCTTATACGCCTTCCCAGATACAGGGCCTAATTCCATTCCCAGCCTGTCCTCAGAGCTTGCTTCCATGGAGGGTCCTTAGAAACCGTGTCATCCATCTATAACCTCCTATCTTCCTACCTCCCTCCACCTCATCCCTTCTTCCAAAGGCTGGGACAGGAGTTTGGGAAGGCAGTGTAGTTCTTCCCTTCCCATCTTCTTCCTCATTTACTATTTCTGTTTATGTCTTTTCTCAAAATGAGTATGTCATCTGGTATTTTTAACCTGATGCAATTGTCACTGTAAAATTAAAATCAGTGTATAAATTTTCTCCCTTTTTCTTCTGAGTGAATGTTTGCATCCTGAACTTTTCTAGGTTTAGTTTCTAGCATTAGTTTCTAGGTTTAGAAACAGGCGACAATCTCTGGTCGCTGTGGGCTAGGTCGGGGGATCACAGGCACCAGGTGACTGTTCTTACCTTCTGCCTTCTTCCCGCCCTCACCACTACTTCCTGTCACAGCCTTATTCAGTCTCAGATCCTGTCCTGGACTCAGGACTCCCAGTGAGCAAAACCTGTTAAAGACAGGGCTTCACTTATTTATAGGGTTGTAGCTAACTTTTAATTTCTTACACATTACTATTTTCCATGTACTCTATACATGTGACCCATGTTGTTCTAAACACACACACACAC
>NW_008475258.1:0-1338 GCF_000622305.1 Nannospalax galili | reverse complement strand
CACAGCTAAAGAAACAAAAATATACATGGTAAAAGAATCCAAAATGCTCATTGCGACCCAGCTGGAGCACACATCCCAGGTTCTACAGCACCATCCTATGGGGCTGCTCTGCGCTGATCTTACTTTAAACTCCCCAGTTAGGAAATAGAAGAGGGGAAGCAAAGGGCATGTGGAAGAAACCAGCTGTGCTTCCTCCCCTGCAAACTTCCAAGCCCAAGGCAGACGGCCTTGTGACTTTTCCTCGGGAAAAGTGAACAAACATGTATTTGCCGCAGATAGGGCACTGACAACAGACCAAAGAAACTCTTCATCCAAGTCTAACTTGGTGAACCAGTGAATTTATTGGGGCTACTTACAGAAGCCTATGTAACTCTTAGCATCTCCATCATCAAACTCTTCTCCCCAATATAGGTGACAACTCACTAAAGCTGCACCCCTGGGTCCCCTGCCCAACTCGCGGGCAGCTCCACCAGAGTCTCCTCTTCTTCAGCGCTTGCTTGCTGCTTATATAACTTTGGGACGAGGCTTTCTGGGTCTTATGAACCTTCCTTCTCCCTCTAGGAAAGAGTGCTTCAATTCAGAGAAAATAGCTACAACTCAGGAGCTCAAGTAGAGGGAGAGAAGAATTCGAAACCTGAGATTGAGGGAGGCCTAGCCTGAGTTGTGTGATCATTGTTGCCCAAAGAAAAGTCGCCAGGAAATCTCTAGGAACCTTCTGGGATTCCATCCAGGAACAGAAGAAAGCACATTGTCAAAGGAGGCTGTAAGTGCTGAGGAGGAATCGATATCTCTGTCAGCAGCTGGGCAACCGACAGCTACAGTGACCAGCAGGACTGTGCCTGTGAGCCTATCAACACCAGTGTCCACCTTACCTTCTTAACTAGAAGTTGTGATGGGACCTAGGTATCATTTAGTACCTCCAATTATTCCCTTCTACCAAAGCTAATTTATAAACATTTCACAGGATAGTTCCCAGACATGACATCGTAATAGCACAATCCCTGTGTTGTTGGTCTTATCTTCCCTATTGGCCTTCCCTGAATCCCATCTAACAGCCTTTCCAAACTGTAAAGATGACAAAAGTTAATTTCTGCTCCTGACAATGTCTAAAATCCTTGGAGAATAACTGAGAATCAAAACAAGAATTTTAGTTTGAGAAGATGGAAAAGGCAGGCAAAGAACCAAAGTCCGAGGGAAGCAAGAGGAGAGATGCCCACAATGCTCTAGGTACAGGAAGAAAGGGAAGGCTGGCATGCTGGTTCCCAGCTGCTATTTTAAATAAAAAGGAAGGAAGGGAGGGGGACGGAGGGAGGGAGAGAGGGAGGGAGGGAGGGAGGG
>NW_008475257.1:0-1338 GCF_000622305.1 Nannospalax galili | reverse complement strand
ATACACACAAAAAAATCAACAAATTTTAAAAAAAGACATATAAAAAAAAAGTTACTCTGCTCAAATACACTTGCATAGCTGCTTCCTGATATCTGGAGCTAATGCCAGACAGTAGATCTCAAAGTCCTACTGAACAAAGGGAGGAGATGAGTTTCATGTAGACATGTGGCCTAGAAATGAGCTGTGAGGAAGGGGAAAATATTACCTGCCATTGAGTAGTTTTTGTGCCTAAGCCTTTTCTTTGCTGTTATAGTTCAGAAGGCAGAGGACAGAATAAGGCAGTATGGGAGGGGGCATATCTGCTGAGAGAGGTAAGTTGGGGATGACGGGCCATGGTGGTAAAGGGAGGGAATAATTAAACAAAAGTACAGTCATGCACTGCTTAACCTCAGGCTCTGAGAACACAACACTAGGCTTGTGTGGACTTCATAAAGTCTACTTGTACAGCCCTGGGCAGAGCAGCCTGCTACACAGCTAGGCTCTGGGAAATGGTTATTGCTTCTGGGCAGCTACAAACATCCATAGCATATCAATGTCCTGAATATTCTTGGCAACTTTAATACAGAAGCAAGTATTTGAGTATCTTAGACATCTACATATAGAGAAAGTACCAAAAGCAACAGGCAGTGGGACATTTCCAGCTCTGTTGTAATCTTACAGAATCACCACTGCACATGAACTTAGCAATTGACCAAGACATCATCATGCGGTACATGACTGTAAAACACACAGATAATAGATATCAGCACAGATGGAAAAATCAATGCAGACTCCTAGGGGAACACTCAGACATGAACCTGGCAAACACCAGTGCCAGCAAGCAGCACTCAGGAAAATCTGGGGAGGCAAAGAATGTTGTTTTCTTTAAGAATGTATATGAAGATGTGGTATATGTAAGAGTCAGAACAATTACAATTGTACATAGAATTCCTCTTATCTTAGGGGATTTTATGTAACTATTATTCAAAATGCTCTAGTGCTTTCTCACTAATACTTGTGAGTAGTTTACACAAAAATGGGTTCATATGCTTTGTGCCTTTTTCTCTTGCTCCCTGTCCTCTGAATCCTCCATTTTGTTATTCAACACTTGAAAGTCAGAGCAAAAGACTAGAAGGTGGACAGCTGAATGCTATTGACACAATGTGTCTTGCAGTTGTAATGAAAAAGAAAATAGCTATATTGCTGGAGTTCTCTCCATTTTTCTGGATTTGAGGAAGTGTAAGATCTTGCACATTTTATGTGCACAGTAGCTACTCAACAAATATTTATCAGATACAGCAACTGGGAAAACCAGCAAGCCGTCCAGGAAAGTACTGTCAGCCCACCCCAACCCCTGCC
>NW_008475256.1:0-1338 GCF_000622305.1 Nannospalax galili | reverse complement strand
ACTCATAGTAGACTGCTTCCCACATCAGTTAAAGAGTGATCAAGACAATACCCCACAGACATGCCCAAAGCCCATTTAATCTAAACAACCCCTCATTGAAACTCTCTTCCCGGGTAAGATTATAAGTTGACAATCAAAGCTAATAATCAAGAGCAATGCTACTCCTCATGTGGTCCACAAACCAGGGCTATTATGAATACAAACACTTATACCTTTATACATTCAGTGTTCAAATTCAACTATCAGCTAAATTCAGAAATTTGAGCACGTACTTCAATGATTTGTCAGTGTTGACTAAGTATGTGATGAGTGTCTATACATAGTTTGAAATTCAAGTTTCAGACCATGTAATTTCAAATGTCAGGAAAACACCTATGAGTAAGCAGTCCAATTAAGAGGACTGCAGCAGCATTCAATCAACCCAGCCAGATACTCCTTCATGTAGCTATAAGAATGTCAGCTAAATCAAACAGTATTCTTTGTATTACAGTATGAATTGGTTAATGGGAGGCAACTGGGGCAATAGTCATAGCCTATATTGTTTTGGCTAGTCTCTTGGACCTCCCTAACCAACAACTTGAAGGGAGGTTTTTCCATGCTTGGCACAATGGTTTTCTTTGATAGTCTATGACTTTGGGGGGGAACATTATTACCCCATGTGTTATAACTTCATTTTATATATATATATATAGAGAGAGAGAGATATATATTATGTATATTATATATAAGCAATCTTATAAAATAACGTGTTTTTATGAATTTTTTTGAACATGCTTAGTGTTATTTATCTCTCCTCCCCGCACCTCCTCCCATATATTCCCTCTTCCCAGTTAAAGAGTTAAAAGAGGTTAATGCATTGAATATGATGTTCCTAATTACTTTGTGATATAGAAACTGATCTTATAGTTATTGCATGCTGGTACCAGATGATAACCAAGAGAAAATGCTGTGAAAAGTATGTGAATCATGGAATGAATTCTTAATGTGTCAAAAATAATTTTTTCAGATTTTTAAAGAAGTGGAACTTTTAGGCGCATTTGATCATTTGTCTGTGATCTTAGGGATTTTTTTTAAAAAATCATCTGAATAGGAGAAATGTTTCAAAATTTTTTTTATTAGTAGATAAGATTGAAGAACTAAAACAAAAATTATTTTTCACACAAAGCAGAGATTTCACAATATTGTTGGTAAATTAAGTGACAGACACAAACTACTTGATTCTACAGCTCACAACAGATTCCATGAACAAACTTATGAATTTAAAACATTATCAAGAAATAATTCAAAGACCTGGGACAATGGGCCCAAAGTCCACTTCATTCAATTCATCTTTGTCAT
>NW_008475255.1:0-1336 GCF_000622305.1 Nannospalax galili | reverse complement strand
ACAGACAAGTTGCACAGATTATTGACCACTGTTTTCTAGAAGGCAAACTTCAATATACCATGAATTCTTCAGTGAGGATCCTTAATACACATTTGCAAAGTCTGAGCACCTACAGAGCTCCAGCCTTTATATATCGTATTTAAGAGTTATGTTCGAGGCACAGAACAGTTTTCCCTACAGCAAATCAGTAAGGTAGGTAATTCCATCTGCAATTTTAAAAAATGTTTTACTTATTAATTTTAAAATATTTTATTTTTATGTGTATGAGTGTAAGCATATATGTATGTGCACCTTTGTCCAGCATTGCCCACAGAGGTCAGAAAAGGATGTCGAATTCCCTTGGAACTGGAGTTATATATGATTTTTAGCCTCCATGTTGGTGCTGGGATTCAAATCCTGGTTCTCCATAGGAAAAACCAGTGCTCTTAACTGCTGAGCAAGGTCTCTGTCTCTAGCCCCTGTCTGCAATTTGTATTAAGAAAAATGAAGATTTGTAGAAGTTATCTAGAAAGTGCCATCACTGGAAGTCAGTCTTCAGTTTTTGTTTTGAGTATTACTAATAATATGTTTGAAAAGCGTCTTATGTAGCATGAAGTCTTGAGACCAAATATCTGGGAGCTGAGAGAGGTTTTGAAGGAACTATTCAATGACCAACTGAATTTTTAAATCTTTCCTGGTCTTGCACCATTTTGCCAAATGTAAAATGTTCATTTTCCTTTTCAAATTGTACTCTTCAAAAGGCACAATAATGGTTTCCAGAGATGAAGACCTATACAACTTGTAAGCATTTCTATGGAGCAAAGTGTAACAAAGTTTCATTAAAGCCAGACCAGTGAATATAGAACATCATGAAATAATGATTATAGCCATGTTATAGCAAAATACAATTTACAGAAATGATAGACATTAAAATAAACATATACAGCCCTCAGGTATACATATATATTCAAGAAACAGTACCACACAGAGAAATCTCCCTTTGAGTTCTTAGTCCAGGAAGTCCAAGAGACTCCCAAAATAACACAAGCAATTGCCACAGCCCTTCATTGCCTCCCAGATCTTGAAGGTAAGATCTTATTGCTGAAGACAGGACATACTTTGACACAGGACTTGGATCAATGAAGCTGGAACTGACCTGGAAGCCTCCTCCTTGAAGACTAGCTGTCATAGTTCTAGCGGATATTATGGGAGTTGCTAAGGGAGAAAAATATATCAATTGTCCAACTCAGCTGTAAGGCCTAATAACCACATGACTAGTACAGCAAACTCTATTGGTAAAGCAGTGGCATTGTTATCTGGGGAGTAATCAACAGGTATCTAATTGAATTTATATAAA
>NW_008475254.1:0-1337 GCF_000622305.1 Nannospalax galili | reverse complement strand
CCTCTGCCTCCCAAGTGCTGGGACTACAGGTGTGCGCCACCATGCCCAGTGATAGATAGGATTTTAAAAGGTCCAGATTTGAAAAATAAAAAGAAGTTAATATTGTACCAGTATGCTCAGTTATTTAAAAGAGTACTTTTATTTGTGAGATGAAATGTCAGAGACTCTCTTATTCAGATGGTACAAGGACCACAGAGGAGACATAAACATTAACGAAGGCTCTCTTACTTGACAAAAGAGGGCATTGCAGCACCTAGCAAAACTGCCCCATAAGCTACAGTAGCTTTGAAAGATATTTATCATAATTAGGTCTACTCTGGGAGTTTCAGTAGAAAATGAAAGCTGGGAGATGGTCGGTGAAGAAATGCTCATGCTAAACTCACAAAAGACCGTAAAAATCACTTTTGGCTGATGATTGCTCTGGAGTGCAGAAATAAACTGATAGGAGGGGAAGGTGTGCAGGTACTCACTAGGGATACCAAATATAATGGATTAATTAGTGGCTGTCAGCACATTATCGAGACTCTAGGCATCCATTAGCGATGATGGCTATATTGGGTATGGGAAGGGTAGTTAAAGACATGCCTTAGAATGAACCAGAAAATATACTTTCCTTACCTGTGTGCCACACTGCCTTTCTTGATGTCTGAAATGACAAGAGGGTCCCCTGGTTTTCTACTGGATGGTGCTGTAATAATGGAGATGAAGCAATCATATTTTTAAACCCAGGATTCGCCCAAGACTATATTCCCCCCATTTGATACTAATTTTTAATTCCATTGGGGTTTATATGCAAATCAAAGACAAATAAATTGGAACGCACACTATTGGATCTATAAAATATTTATGCAGAAGTATCTGTATACATAAAGCTAAAATAGTTAAATTTGTTATTGGAGAAAGCAGTTGGAGAGCTGATCATTACTTTAAGTTGGTTCTAGTCAGTGACCTGAAGGGTTGGTACTTCAACAGGAGAATAATGAAACCAATGAAGACTAGCTCTTTCTGGCAGTACTAAATGCAAGCCTGTTTCCCAATTCTTCCTCCACTCCTCTCCAGCAAGAAGACACCACTCTTGATGGGAATGCACCATGTTACTCAAATGTACTGGGAGGGAATTTGGATGGTAAGAACTGCTTTAAAGTTCTTTTTCTCTGAAGGGAATCTTTTGGTGGGTAGACTGTAAACCTTTAAATTCTACTCACAAAGTCATACTTTGAAAGCTCTGAAATATTTTAGAATGTGGCTATTTTGTTGACTGTAGTAAATATTTTATTAGTGATCTCGAGAGATCACTAATAAAATATTTACTACATATATTTATATACTCTAAACAT
>NW_008475253.1:0-1337 GCF_000622305.1 Nannospalax galili | reverse complement strand
TTCTTAATGTTTACTAAACAAAATATCCTAAAAATAATTTATATAGCATTGCATCATATTATAAGTGCATTATAAGTGATCTAGAGATAAATGATAGCAAAGGGAAATGTGCTAAAGTAATATACAAGTTCTTTGCCATTTCACAGAATAGCTTTGAGTGTTCGCAAGCTTTGGAATCTGTGGAAGGCTCATGAAGCCAGCCCTCCATGGACCCCAAGTGGTGACTGGCATTTGGCTCAATGTCATGCAGCCTTTATTTCCACTGTTCAGGTGCCAGGCATTTATGATTATTTACAGGTGTGAATAAATGAATATATAATTGTGCTTGTACAGTGAACTATAAGGATTATTCAAGGGATTTCCAAATCATCAGATTTTAAATATATTTTTACCATATACAGGTAGAGAACATATGAAATAAAGTATTGTGGTGATTCAATTCCCTAACAGCTATAAAAAATTACCAGAGATAAATACTATTGATTTCTATTTCTCATTTCTTAAGAAATTAAAATATGGATAATGAGATGTCCTTCCTCCACTTTATCTGGACTCAGCATCTCCTGAAATTTGCTGCATGCTGACTGTAATGATGCAAAATGCTTTAGTGGTTTAAATCAAAAACATCACTTCTAATTCGGCAGGGTTTTCAGGTGACTAATTGTATTTATTCTATGTTATAATTAGAAATTTGATTTGTCTGAAATGATAAGAAAATGATTTGTTTCTCCTTATAAAATGCCACTGGAAAATTATTAATGTTTTGTAAATGGAAGAAAGAGTAGTTGCTATGATTTTTTGACTTTTAGCAAGAATAATGCACAGAACTTTTCAGTTCTCTAATGGTTTTCAAAGCATTAATTGACTAATACTAGTTTTATAGAATACCATATTTTAGAGGTAGAATTACCATATTGGATAATCTTTAGTTCTGTATATATGTGCTCATTAAAGGCATTCTATTTGATTTATCAATATGGTATATATTATAATAGTATTTAAATGTTCATTGTGACTGAAATTTGTTCATTGGATAGAGTGTAATGTAAGCCTTGCAGTTCCTTTGCCTTATATGGTATTCAAAGAAGAAACTAGAACACAAGTGGGCTTAATCATCCTTAAAGTCATAGAAGTACTATAATAGTTATAAAAGTAAATGTCAATTATAAATGTGACTGACTGGTACCAAAGCAGCACAAAAGAAGTTAGCTAAAAGATTAGCATTCCACTTTTCAAGAAACTTGCAAAAGGAAATCCTAAGCACATAACTTATAATCAATGTCAAGACTTATCCAGATCTGCTAATTTCCTGTAATGCTCTCAGAATACTGGAGAAA
>NW_008475252.1:0-1337 GCF_000622305.1 Nannospalax galili | reverse complement strand
GTGTGTGTGTGTGTGTGTAACAAGGTTTCACACTGGCCTGTAACTCTCCAAGCAAGCTAGACTGCCTGGCCAGCTAGTCCCAGAGAGCAGCCTTTCTCTGCCTCTCAGCACTGGGATTCTAAGCACATACCACCACACCTGGCTTTTTTTAATGCAGGCTCTGGGGATCAAACTTGGGTTCTTCTGCTGTCTCCCCAGCCTCCCAAGATGCTTAATTCTTAGAAGTAAAGAAGTGTGGGCTGGCATGATGGAGCACACCTATAATTCCAGCGCTCTGGAGGCTGACGCAGGAGGCTTGAGAGTTTAAGGCCAACCTGAGCTATACAGTGAGACCTTGTCTCTAACAGAAGGCGTGGAGGTGTGAATTCCATCACTGTGCCCATTTTCTAGATAAGGAAACAGAGACACAAGGCAGTAACATCACTTTCCCAGGGTCAGGCAGTTAGGAAGCGACAGCACTGAGGTTTAAGCCTGCCTTCTCACCACGTGTACTATTTTGCTTTTCCTTCATCACACTTTCCCAAGACCCCTGCCGGCTTTCCCAGCCCCTGTGCTCTGCTTTCCCCGCTAATTCCTTTCCTTGCTGATCATCTTCTAACATTGCCCTGTGCCCCACAGTCACACAGGTCACGTAGTGAGGCAGCACAGAGCCAGGACAGAATCCAGACCCTCCACTCATCTGTGTCTTCCTCTTCAGAGGGGAGGGCAGAGGGACTGGGTGGGAACTGGGGTATAAGGCACTGCCACCCTCTGGAGCCAGTGTCACCCAGTGGACCATGGTCCCCATCCCTAGGCAAAGGGCCACCATACCACCTCTGTATCCCTCCCCATCAGGCTCACTGGGGGCAGCATCTGACAGTGTGGACTATACATGTGGTTGTGCTGTCAGCGCTCCGTACCAGGGAGGCCATGTCCCAAGATGCCATGTGCCTTGCACCCTGGGGTCACTTCTGCCTCGCAGATAGCATCAGAACACCTGCCAAGAGCACAGTTCATGCTGTCATCATAGGCATGATCAGCCAAAGGCGTCTTACCTGCCAGGAACCCATTAGAGACAGAGACAGGGAACAGCAGGGACAGGACAGAGGCCCTGTGTGCTGGCCTCTGGCTGGAGCACAGCTAGTCCTAGGTGCCCTGTTGGGGCCTCTAAAGAGAAGGTCAGCCTGAGACAGATTCTTCCCATCTGTTTGGCAGTGTTTCTTGTTTCTCTTTGATGATAAGATCTGGGAATTTCCGTGTGCTAATGGACAGAAAGCCAGGCCCAGGACAGTGAATGGAGTCCATTTGCCCCCAGCCCCGCCTCCCCCAGCTGTTTTTACCCTCCCTCCCTACCCTTC
>NW_008475251.1:0-1337 GCF_000622305.1 Nannospalax galili | reverse complement strand
TTCTTTCTTTCTTTCTGTTGGTTTTTCTTCCTTTCCTCTTCCTCTTTTTACATTTATTTATTCATTTGTGTTCATATGTGTGTGTGCATGCATTTATGGAGGTTGGAGGACAACTTGTAGGAGTTGGGTCCCTCTTCCTGTTAGGGTTTCCATCTCAAGGTGTTTTAATGTATTCATTTTGTTTGTCTATTTCAAAAGTGTTTTGGTTTAAAAATGATAAACCACATTCTCAACAAAGAGAATATAATTAAATACTTCCCATGTGGGTCTGGGCTCCAACTCAGGTCATCAGGTCCAGCAGTGAAAGCCTTTACCCACTGAGCCATCGCCCTAGCCTTTTGAGGTAGGACCTCACTCTGTGACCCAGGCTGGTCTTGAACTTGGAGCAATCCTGCCTCAGCCTGCCCAGTGCTGGGACCACAGGGCTTGTTGGTCTTTTGTCTTGAAGAATGGTCACACTGACCTAGTTCTCAGCTTTGCAGATGATCTGGGGTTGTGCCCTGGGTGCTGTGACTCCAAAGCTTTGTAGTCCTGTTTCCTGGCACTTGATGTCTTCTTGGGCGGCTTGCAATCTGGTTCCTCCTAGCCAACAAGGAGTAATTTCATCTGTGTGTGGCTCCTTGCCCCCCTCCCCAAGGGCAAAGGAACCCAATGGTGGCCCAGCTCACACACAGTGCTCAAGCAGTCCCTTCTCCAATTTACAGCCCAGGATCGCCCTCCCTTTCTTCTGGGGTGGGTCCTGGATCCTAGGGTCAGAAGGACAGGCAGTCCCAGTTCAGCCCCAGTTCTGCCCGACAGGAGGCTAGAGCTGAGTTGGGAGGGAGCAGGAGGTAGAGCCTGCCTGCTGTTCCTTCCAGTGATACAGGGCACTTTTGTATTTAGTTGTAAACTTTTCCATTGTTATTTTTCTTTGTCTATCCTTTTCCTTCCAGGGGTGGCTACAGGTCAGCCTCCCTCCTCTGAAAGAGCCAGCCACCTTGCTTCTTGGTACAGGGTCTCTCACTGGCCTAGAGCAAATCCCTTAGGCCAGGCGGGCTGGTCAGCCCCAGGATCCTCTTCTCTACTTGGCCCAAGAGCCACTATCCCAAGCTGGCACCACCTCCCCTGGCTGTTAAAGTGGGTTCTGGGCATTGAACTCAGATCCTGGTGTTTTCACAGGAAGCACACTACCTATCCCCATCACGGCCATCTCTAAGTAAGGTCATGTCTTGGCTGTGACTGTCACCCTCCTTTTTAGAAGGCTGAGCAGACCCGTACCACTGAGCCCCCTTTCCAGCCCTGGTGTCATAAAGAGACGAGCTTGTGGTCTGTGTCCCTGAGGCCAGAGCAAGAGATTC
>NW_008475250.1:0-1337 GCF_000622305.1 Nannospalax galili | reverse complement strand
TTTCTGTTGTTGCCTTTAAATTGCGTGTATTTCTTTCTTTTGAGCAGCAATCCTTTTATACTGTTCTTTGGTAGTGTATTGGCTACTTTTCTATTGCTGTGATAAAAACACCATAACCAAGGCAACATATTGAAAAAAGAGGGTTAACAGTTCATCCTGGGGAGGGGACTGGGAGAGAAATGGCAGGGGCAGCTGAAGCAGAAAGTTGAGCAGTCACATCTTCAAGCATGCACAGGAAGCAGAGAGAGACAGACTGAAACACCTCCTAAAGGTTCCATGACTCTTCGCAAACACCAACTGACCGTGTTCAAATACCTGGAGCCTATGGAGAACATTCTTATTCAAACCATCACAGCTCTTTTTAAAGATATATATTTATTTTTTGTGACTTCTTGTCTGCAGGTATGTATGTGTACCACATGCATGCAGTGCCCACAGAGGCCAAAAGAAGGTGTAACATCTCTTGGAACTGGAGTTGAAGATGATTGTGAGCTTTCATATGGGTGCTAGGAACTAAACTCGAGTTCTCAGCAAGAGCAGTAAGAACTCTTAACTGCTCAATCTTCTATCCTGACCCAACTCTTAATCCTCTTTGATATCTTCTCTCAAATATAAATTTGTTGAGATTAAAGCCTTCTAGCCCTTCTGATTATAAAAAGTCCTTTGTGATAGACTTTTAGAGCCTATGATTCTTTGGCCATTACCAACATATGATGGCAGCCTTTTCTTTTTTAACAATATATTCAATACCAAAATTTTGATTTTATGTATAGATTCTGAGACAGTTATTTCTGAATTGATTCTGGACCCTTTTTAGTCCCTGTAGATTGAAGTCATCTATACAGGCTACTACTTTATTGAAGCATTGAAAGCCATCACACACTGCATAATTAGAGAAGTAGATTAGATATTTTTGACACTCTAGGCATAATAAGCATATTGACCTTTAATATTGCACTCCTGGGTACTTGGACCCTGTTCTAGCCTCTTCCCTCTTAGTAGCTCTCAGCTAAGATCATCATTAGAGCACTGATAATTCTAAGTGCTTTCATGTATTCAAGCCCAGGTAAAATTGTCATTATTTTCTTATTTTAATTAAGGCATCTTGGGATTTATGAAATTTTTAGTTTATGAAGCCCCCTGGAAAATGTAGGACAGAAGCGGGAATTATATGTGTTGAAAAGAACTTTTATCTTCTTTACAGTTAAGGAAAAGAGCCTTCATACATAATGTCATGACAGGGTCAAATATCTATCTATATATCTATATTGATATCATCTATATCCATATCTATATCTATATCTATATCTATATCTATATCTATATCTATATCATCT
>NW_008475249.1:0-1326 GCF_000622305.1 Nannospalax galili | reverse complement strand
TGTCTGCACTCAGAATCTGAGGAAACTGGAGTGTCTGAGTTGACACTCCTGCCCTGTGAGCCTCTCAGTCCCTACTTTCTGTGGTAATGAAAGCCTTGAAGGAAATTGAGTTTTAGCTTTGTGTCCTTTCCAAGGTGACTTGATTCTTTCCCTTGGAGGGGTGAAGGTCAGCGTCACCCAGAGTAAAACTGAGATTGGTACTTGGGAGAACAGCCTGACAATGTGAGTTTAGTCTACATCTTTCTTGGCAAGGCTGTGGTCATGGATGGTACCTTTGTCAGGGTCCAGAGATGATGGTTTTACTGACAGACACCTCTGGTCCCTCTGCATTAGGAGCAGCAGAGCCAGGTGTAGTGATGAGTGTGTAGCTCTGAGGTTGGGGTGCCACTGTCTGATCATGCATGAGTCACAAGTGTCCTGACCCTCTCTGAGAATACTCTTCCCTGGTGATTCAAGGTGGAGGCATTTGGAGGTCAGCATGTGGGTCCAGTGTCAGGATTTGACCTAGCCTGCTGGATAAGGATCTGTCCACTCAAGCTATAATTCCACTGTCAGGCACACAGAACCTAGAGGCCTGAGGGAGGGTGAAGACGTACCTGGTTGACAAAGATGGGGTACAAAGTCACCCTTTCCAACCCCACCCTGCTTTGGCAGAGGACTGAGCTTAGCCTGGCACTGGTATTTCCTCCCAGAGGCAGCGTCCTAGGACAGGCCCATTCCAGGAGGGGAGGGCAGGAGGGAGGGGGAAATGGGAAGGAGGGGCTCAGGCACTGGGCAATACAACCTGTACTTGAAGGGATTCTGAGATTTCATGATGAAAATACAGGCCAGACGTCAACTTAAACATCTGTCTAAATAAGAGTCTAAAAATCAAACCAAGGAAGATGAATCTCAGTGGTTCCTGAGCCATTATAACTAAAGTAATAACCGTATATTTTGGGCTGATGGGGAATAACAATCTCACAGCCCGTGGCTAGTGCAGATCTCCATCTCTCATTGTTATCTGTCTCTGGTTGTACCTGGCTCCCTTCAGGGGAAGATGAGCTTGCCAGAACCAGGCATTGGTCCTGGGGAACCTCAGGGGTGGCGCCTGACACAACTACTCCTGCTTGCCTGAGGCTCGGAGCCTCTTTACAAATTCCAGAGAGCTGAGAAGGAAACAAATGGTCCAGGGATCCAGTTGACACTGTGGGATTTTCACAGGATGTATCAGGGATTTGGCAGGTGAGAAAGAATTTGAAACATCAAAACAGGAAATGATGGTGAAGCTAGAATGGCGAGGGGGAGAGAGAGAGAGAGAGAGAGAGAGAGAGAGAGAGAGAGAGA
>NW_008475248.1:0-1336 GCF_000622305.1 Nannospalax galili | reverse complement strand
GAGAGACACTGACAAGTCAACTAACTCCAACTCAACAAAGTCTAAGATCCTAAAGCAGAAACTCAGCAGTAGGCTATGGTGAAGAGTCTCAAACTTTAGTGTGCCCTGGGATCACCTGGAAGGTCTGCCCAACCACACTGCCCACTCTTAGCTTTTTATCAGAAAGCTACGGTCTGCTCTTCTTCCAAAACGCAAAGCACCTTCTTCAAATAGACCCCAAGTATACCACCTGTGTATGTACCTGCCCCCAGTACTCCGGAGACAAGGAAGTGTGTGGTACGATGAAGGAAGGGACTTCCATGCTTCTTTACTTGGGAACTGAGTGACATTTTACTCATTAAATACCCTTGGAGCAAAGACTATTGCATCTGTTTATCCAGAGCCCTTCCCACACCTACGACTCTCCTTCTATCCCTGCACAGACAGAAACAAGGTAAAAACTCACTTTCACAGCACCTCTCTGCAGCTATAGAAGGTCATATAACTGCTTTATGACCAATGAACTATCAGCAGAAATCTGTTAATGATTCCTGCGACCAAGACTCTTTCCAGATAATGGTTCTGATAAACGACTGGTGCTAACTTTCCCGCTTCATCCTGCTTTGATGGTAGGGCAGAAGAATCAATTTGCAGCCATGAGGTTAAGGCCTAAAAAATACTGACCCACTGGCCCTGGTGTGACAGAGCTGCTGAACCAATGTGCTGTGATTTGGGTGTGTGCCCCTCCCCCCACACACAAAGGTTCATGTGGTAAAGGGCTGGTCCCCCAGGGCACTATCAGGAGATGATGGAAATTTGAAGATGTAAGGCCTCTGAGTCACTGGGTATATATCCTCAAAGGTAATTGTGAGACCTTCGCCTCAAGCTTTGCTCTGTCCCAAGTGCCTGCCATCTCGGACCACCACAGCCCAAAGCAAGGGGCCAACAGATCATGGAACAAAACTTCCAAAAGTCTGAGCCAAAATAAACCTTTTTTTATTTATAAATGTATTGTTTCAGGAAGCTTATATACAATACAGGACTCTTCCTGCCCCCAGACCCCCTTCCTGAGAAGGACCAAGCACTGTTCATATGAACCCCGTTGGGTGGTGCTCTTTCTCTTTCAAATGAACATAACACTAACTAATGTAAAGTCTGTTTGGCAAGCACAATCCTAAGTGACAATTAATGTTACAAAACAGTCACTAAATGTGGTTTACTTTCTACTTAACTAAAGGTTATTTTCAGGTCCTTTTAAAATTTCTATCCTTGAGGTATCTAGCTGGTTACACTGTACCACTCACTGTTCCTTTAACCCCTCTTTGCACTTTCTCTGGGCTCTGATTTCTAAAAAAAA
>NW_008475247.1:0-1336 GCF_000622305.1 Nannospalax galili | reverse complement strand
TGGTCTCTTATTCTGTGAACATTGGCTAGTTGTGGATTTCTGGGTTAATCACTATCTGTTGCGTGAAGAAGCTTTGGTGGTGAGAGCTGAGTGATGCTTTAGTATGCTTTTTGCTCCCTGTTTCACTATGTTTCCTGTGCTTTAGATGTAGAGGATCCATTGTACATTTGTCACTTTGGGATGGGCATCACAGAGACATTTATTCTCTGCATTTGACCAATTGTAGAACTCTATAATAGCCTCTGTTTGTTGCAAAATGAAGCTTTTTTTGATGAGTGATGAGAGGTACACTTGTCTGTAAATATAAGTATACATATTTAGAGTACAGTTACAAATTACATTGGTCTAGGAATGTGGCAAAAGTTGGTTTTTCTCTACGATCAATGACCTCTTCAGCCATATATATTTGTCTATGTTTACAGTACCACACATGAGTTCCCTTTCATTGAGAGGGCCTTTTGTCCAAACAGGCAGCTACTAATTATCCCCAAGATAAGAGTACCAGTACTGAACCAATAATAGATAGCTTGCTAGGCCAGTCATTTGTTCAGCATGTCCTCATCCTCTTGTCCTTATCTTCCAAAGGATCTACTGTCCAGCAGACCACTCTCTACTTCTGAGGTATCAACCTCATAGCTTCCACACATACATGAGAAGCCATGGGATTTGACCTGCCTGCCCCACTTATTTCCATTTCTAAGGTGTTTGCTGAAAATAACAAGATTTTATTTTTTGTGTGTTTTTGGATATAGACAATGTTTTCTTTTCCATTCGTCCACTGGCAAGCATCCTGGTTAGTGCTTTATCATGGTTGTTGGGATAGTGCTGCAGTAAACACAGGAGCTGAATAGAAATACGTTCTGTACCACATTAGTCTGACTGTGAATGTCGATTCAGATGATGAGATACCGACATTACCCTTCACTTAACATCACTGTCATGATTTTGCACATAAAAAACAGATAAATGACATAGTATATCAAAGTAGATGCAGTCTCAGAAGTACCTATGCTCATGTTTCCCTTAATTGCCCTGCATATTATTGTAGGGTAACCAGTGTAAAAATCTTACTGATGGGCCCTGAGAGGTGGGAGGGCATGATTAGGGGCACATTTAACTATGGAAGACAGGCCAACTATTGTCCTCTGCCTTTGGATGTAAATGGTCCCAGACTTTGAATACAGAATTTGTAAATATGTGATTATATGGAAAGTAATCTTCAGCTACCATGAGATATGCTTGGAACTAATGTGCTCTCTCCATCTTCACTGTCCACGGCCACTGTATTAGCCAGCTTTCTTTAAAGAAACAGAACTGGTAGAATGAATATATATAT
>NW_008475246.1:0-1336 GCF_000622305.1 Nannospalax galili | reverse complement strand
GGGCCACCAAGGGAACTGCTTCCCCTCTGGCTTGGGTGAAATGACTGTTGAGTTCAGCAAGTGTTGTGCTGACAAGAAGTCAACTGTAAGCTGTTTGGCACACTCCTGGCTGGGGCACTGCCTTCTGGAACCCTGTTCTGCTTCAGCATCAAACAGCGTCACCTCTTCAAGGTGTCCATGGAGTGTTCAAAACAATGGGCCTCCAAGGGGCAGTCCAGCCCTGCCAAAGAAGGACAGTTTGGGTGACAATTTAAATCAGCCAGGTACCAAAGAAGGGTCTGACATCTGTGAATCACTCCAACCTCCAACCTTCCAGCTTATTTGAAGAAAAAACAAACATTAAAGGAGATTTTTATGCTAAAGGTCAGCTGTTAAACTCAACAGTGTTGGGGCTAGAGAGATGGCCTAGTGGTTAAGAGCACTGGCTGCTCCTTGTAGAGGACCCAGGTTCAGTCCCCAGCAACCACATAGAGGCTAATAACCACCCATAACTCCAGCTCTAGGGGATCCTATGCCCTCTCCTGGCCTCATTTGACATCACATGACGTAGGTACACTTACACTAAATGCAGGGAAAACACTCATACACACGCAACATAAGTAAAAAATTTTTTTTCAGATTTTAATTAGCCAAATTTTATTGCTGTAGCAAAACAGAGAGTCTCCAGAGGCCAGATAAGGGACTGCAGTGAATCTAGGAGGGGAAGGGGATCTTTTTAAAGGCAGAGACTACAAGCAGTTGTAAGGACAGAGCGGTCACACTGACCCTTAAATGCAGCAATAAGCAAGCAAGTTTAGAGGCCCAAACAAGCAGTTGTTAGTCATTTTCTTAACAGACATATGGAGACCTTGACAGGAAGGAGCTTTCTGATTATTATTATTTCACCATATCACCAGGAAAGACAGAATATTGTTTAGGTTATTTTCCCTTGGGTGGGCAAGAAGCAGGGTGCCCACCCAAGGGAATGTCTGGGTGGTGATAGTCCTTTCTGTGGTCAGCTATTTCAAAAAATAAGACAAACTTCTGAGGGAAAGCAGCTAAGTTCAGACCTTGATCTGGCTGCTTCTCTGTCTTTTAAAGTCTAAGGTGGCTACTCTGTACAAAATGGAGTCGCTCTAGTCATTACAAAGATAAGGCTAAAGGTGCTTTACTTTAATTAGGGGAATTAAAGTATCACAATAAATCATCACAGCTAGCAAGAATTAAATCATTCACTTTCTAAAATGGATGAATTTGGAAGCACTCTGAGCCTTCTAGACAAGGGAAGGCATCCTGATGACTCAGACCAACAACACAGCAGACAGCAGCAGGGATGTCAGAGTATAAGGGCTCTAGT
>NW_008475245.1:0-1336 GCF_000622305.1 Nannospalax galili | reverse complement strand
CAGCTGGGGCTGCCGTAAGGAACCAGAGGCCTCTCCGAGTCCTGGCTCACCGCTTCTGTATCTCAGCACCAAGTTTTTGGAATGTGTTCATTGTCCTGAGCTCATTTCCCTCCCCTCCCACTTTTAAGGACTTATGTGATTAGTCTGGACTCCCTGGACAATCCAGGATAATCTCTCTATGTTGAAAATCCTTGTTTAACCAGATCCTCAAAGTCCCTTTTACCGTGTCAGATCTTACAGCTGCAGGTTCCAAGGGACTGCAGGAAACACCGGGGGCCCCTATCCTGCCTGCCACACACCAATGCCAAGTCCTTTTCAAACTGCTCTCCAGGAGGTCAGTGAACTTGAATGATACTGGTCTGGAAGTGAACTCGACTGGGCATACTGGGGCTATCTAAATGGCTACGGTAGCCACTCACTGTGGATCTTCCTGGAGCAAATTGTAAGAAGTCTGTCGTTTCTGTGACAGAAGATGGTCATTGGAGAGCCCCAGTGGTCATGGCGGTGTCTTTCAGGGCTACATCTGAGCCACCTCAATTGTCACCAGGCAGCCAGGAGCATCTGATTCCCACAGCTTCAGCTGCAGCTGCCAGGTTCCACTGATACCCCTCGACTTCAAAATAACCTGCTCACCGTAGAAGCCAAACACAAGTCACACAGCTGTTCATGCAACTGTGGCTTTTATCCACTAACTTACCTGTCTTCTGACAAATAAAGGATGCTAGTTACACGACGAACTTTGTGTGCTGGTAACGGCTTCGTGGGGAAGGGTGAGTGATGCCTCCGTGGTCTCAGACAGACAAGGATGTGATTAAGGAGCCGGCTAGTGTCAGCCGGCAAATTTCCTCACATGGAACATTGATGCAGGGAATGAGCTTTGCTCTTGGCATGGCAACAAGCTTCCAGGTTAACCATTCCCTTCTCTCTCTGAGCTGATGTTGGTGCGCTCCTTCAGTTTTAAACCTTCTTCTAGCAATGTTTTCACTGAAACCACAAAGGACTGACTATGTCGGGGTTATGCATAGCCACTTTTAATCTGCACAAAGATTTATGTCTTTAACTGACTTATTGTTGAATAAAATAAAGCCCTCACTTGGGTTTCAATAAATCAACAGCTTCCACAAAACATAACGAAGGCCCACAGATTCCATCCCTCTCTTGTCCACTGCTGTTCTAGAATTTTTGTTCTTTTTCCCCTAATTCTATTCCGTCCATCCCTACCTACAGAGAACCAAGTCAGTTCTGACTCAGAAGCTGCTATTTGTTTGTGGCTTTATGTTCTGATGAATCTCACATCGCCACCTTTCCTTCCCTTCCATGCAACACAATCTTCTCA
>NW_008475244.1:0-1336 GCF_000622305.1 Nannospalax galili | reverse complement strand
TAAAAAAAAGAAAAAAAAAAAAAAAAAAAAACCAAACCCAAAAAACAAATTATAGACTTACATACCCATGGCAGGTTTCCTTCACTGGTCATATTTTTAATATTTTCACATATTTTATCAAATCTTTATGATTTATTTTATTTTTCAAAATACATAATGATTAAATAGGTATTTTCAAATTATAGATTAAATATCAAACCATCAATATCCTAAGTTGAGGCTATATAATGTAAAGAAAGGAAAGAAGTCATCAAACTGTATTTAAAGATAGATGACCATAGAAATTAAAAACAAATCAATGGTTAAGGCAGTTAAAAATATATTCTCTGATTAACATTTAAGCTCCCTTCCTTGTATATAGTCTTTTAGTTCAGTAGTACATTTTCTAGATATTGAATTAATTTAAAATTAATCAAAAGAAAATGTAAAATCTTCTTAATCCTTTTTAAACTCTTCTACAAAAGTTTAGTAATTTAGCAGAGACATAACTATAGCAGTGTCTTAAAGATATCCAGCTATACAGACACCCTTCCTGTACTTCCTCCACCTAGACCTCATATCTTCGGTTTCTCCATCCCCCAGTCCATCAGTGCTATACTAATCCAGACAGCAACTGTACAAGCCAGGTTAACTCTGCAACTGTCATTTTTCTCCTTGTAACCTCTAGTGAGGAATTCATCATTGCTGTAGTCCTCTCTAGCACATTATCATTTTCCCTACCTTCTTCCTTAACAGTCTTATTCTTTCTTAAGTTTAAGAATAATTGACTTAAACTCACCATTTAGCTCTTCAGCCAAATAGTAGCTGATAAGTAGACAAAAGTAATACTGTTTACATGCCTTAAAAAGGAAATAATAGTTGAGTGTGTGATTCGTACTTATAATCCCTGCACTTGAGAGGCTAACCCAGAAGCATCATGAGTTCAAGGCCACCCTGGGCTACATGTAGTAAGAGTTCGTCTCAAATAAAACCAAAAGACGTTTGCCTTCCCTAGATGAACACTAATTTTTTATTTCATTTAATATTTTCTTTTCATGAATTAGAATAAGTACTTTATACTATCACTAGTTCTTCTGAGAAGAATTACCTTTATTTCAATGTGTATTTTTTGTTGAATTGCACATCCATACAATACATCTTAATCATATTTTGGTCCCCTCCCCTATTTGCAGCCCCCATAGTCCACCCACCAGATTTTGTGCATTTTGTCCTATGTGTTAAGGCCTATTGAGTCAAATTTGTGTTCCCAGATGTCTCTTGGTGTGATTTCATCCACCAGAGCCTGTTCAGACTATTTAGCATCACTCCCTTAAAGACCAACTCTTCTTCACCCGAC
>NW_008475243.1:0-1336 GCF_000622305.1 Nannospalax galili | reverse complement strand
GAGGGAGGGGAGTAGAAAAGGAGAGGGGAGGGGGGAAGAGAGAAGGCAGAGGACGGACAGAAGGGAGAGAGGGAGGGGCAGAAACAAGAGCAGGGTAGAGAGACGGGGAGGGGGAGATTGAGGTGGAGGAGAGAGGGGGGAGAAGGGGAGAGGAAGAGGGGAAAGGGGGAAGGAGGGGGAGGGGACATTGGGAAGTAGGGGGGAGATACTAAAGGACTAGAGAGAAGGACTAGTGGAGGACAGAGGAAGGGGAGGAGGGATGGGGGATGGGAGAGGAGAGAGGGGGGAGAGGCTAGAGGGAGCCAGACAGAGCAGGGAGAGAAAAGAAAGGAAGGGAGAGAAGAGCGGAGAGGGAGGAGGGGAGGCTCAGGCAGGGGCAAAAGGAGGGAGCGGGGAGAGGGAAACGGGACATAAGGGCAAGGGGTGGGGGAAGTAAGGAGAGGGGAATGAGGGGAGAAGGGTTAGAGGGGAGTGCGGAAGGGGAGGGGGAAGGGGAGAGAACAGTGGGAGATGTGAAGAGAACGGAGAGAAGAGGGAGGGGAGATAGGGAAGAAGGTTAACAGAGAGGGGAAAGGGACGGGTGGGCTGGGAGAGGGAAGAGGAGACAGAGGGAAGAGTTGGGAGGACTTTAGGGGGACTAGAGGGAAGAGGGGAAGGGGAAGGGGAGAGATGAATATTGGAGTATAGGAGAAGGGGCAGGGGAAGTGAGAGACGGGAT
Source organism: Nannospalax galili (assembly GCF_000622305.1). Lineage (NCBI taxonomy): Eukaryota > Metazoa > Chordata > Mammalia > Rodentia > Spalacidae > Nannospalax > Nannospalax galili. The sequence continues at coordinate 618 of NW_008475243.1, read as the reverse complement.
AATGGGAAGGGAGAGAGAAGGAGGGGTTGGTGGGGAGGGGGAGAGGAGAGAGGGGTGAGAAGGGGGAATCAGCAGGGGAGAGGATTAAAAGGGAGAGCCAACTGGGGCTAGAAAAGGAGGAGAGAGGCAGGCAGGGCAGGTGTGAGAATGGAGATGGGGCAGGGAGACCCAAGGGAGCCGACTGGAGTAGGGAGAAGGGAGAGGGGACAGAGGGTGGATAGAAGGGGGAGAGGGGAGGGTGGGGGAGACAGGAAAGTAGGAAGAGTAGATTAGATGAAAACTATGCCTTATTTACACTGTTGTGTGAACATTCGCTCCTAGCAAACAGAAATATTTCTAATTCTTTCCTGAGCTCCTGCAGAGAAATGTCCTTTGATCTGCTTATACTTTGTTCCCGGTGCCTACTTACAGCACCCCTTCCTGAAGAGTTAGAGACTCCCTGCTCTTTATTCTACAGAATGGGGAGTCCTCTGGTTCCCCAACTTCCTTTAATATTCAATTGTGTGTAATATTTTATTATTAGATACTGCACCATTCCTCTTTGTGCTGGCCACTACCCCCCGCAAGACAGGGGACAAGGAATAATGGGGCTTTAAGGAGGAATGGAGACAGAAAGGA
>NW_008475242.1:0-1336 GCF_000622305.1 Nannospalax galili | reverse complement strand
GAGCTGGAGCACAGGCCATGGAGGAACGCTGCTTACTGGCTTGCTCCCCTAACCAATGCTCACCTGCCCAGGAGTAGCACCACCCACAGTGGGCTGGGCCCTCCCACGTCCCTCAACCATCAAGACAATGCCCCACAGACATGGCCACAGGCCAGTGCAATGAAAGCAATTCCCCAAGTGAGGTTCCCTCAACCCAGGTGTGTCAAGTTGAGGACTAAAGCCGCCCAGCACAGATGGTATACCTACATTTTATGCAGTCACTGAAACCTTTTATGTAAGGAATTTGAGCATCCATAGATTTTGGTCTCCTTGGTGAACGAATTCTCATAGGAAATGGAGGGATAACTCTGTTTCTTTCCTGATGCCTGTGGGTTGACTGTCCCAGCCTGCCTTAGCGCCAAGCTTCTGTTCATTTGTGTTTACAGAGTCTTTTAACCTTACCTGTTGCAGGTTGGCTGGAAACTGGCCTCTGCTCCACTCTCCTGCAGATGCCTCACGAGGTCCCCTGAGGGCTCTTCTCGCTCTGGCTTTCTGCTTCCCGGGATGGTTTGCTGAGTACTCCGTGGCAGTGTTACCCTGACTTACTGTGCCCATAGGCCCTGGGATCCCCTGTCTTCTCTGTGCTTTCCCTTCCCACGCCATTGTCTAAGGGAAGCCCACACAGAGCTTTCCTATCTTTGCACCCCAAGCCCAAGTTCGTAGCCTCTCTGCATAGCCATTCCCCCAAATTTCTCATTTCGCACTTCAGCGGATGCCCAGGCATCGTTAGCCTCATGGGATCTCTCACAACCTAATCAGCTCCGGCTTGGATCTCGGCCAGCTCCATTTTCTCTCCCTCTGCACCATGGCCAGCTTGGTCCAAGCCCATAGCAGCCCCCATTGTGACCCCCACAACCACCGAGGCACCCTGCACATGATCAGGGTTAGACTGTCCAGCCAGGAACTCACCCCCTTCCTGCTTTTCCCGGTCCCGCCTCTTAGCTGCCTAAGTTCCTGACTGGGGCCAGAATTTCTCAAAAGATGTCCCTTAATCTATAGGACAGTAACTTGAGCCTGGCCCATGGGCACCCTGTGATCTGTCCTCATCTCCAGCAATCCTTGTGGTCTTCATTGCTTCAGCAATTCACACCCATGCTGGCCCCTGGCCTTTGCCCACCTTGCTGGTGTTCAGGAACGTCCCGCCCCATCCTGTTCCTTCCCTGGGAAACCACCTGCCTTTCCTTCAAGTCACCTACCACGGCTTCCTCCAGACTGCACTGTGCTCTTGCCTTAAGATTTTAACTTTAGTGGTCGTGGGCTGCAAGGAGAGAGCTCTAAGTGTCGTTGGAGCTAAGTA
>NW_008475241.1:0-1336 GCF_000622305.1 Nannospalax galili | reverse complement strand
GCACCACACAGGAACCTGTGTTTGGATCGTCAGCATTCACATAAAAAGTAGGTTACGGTGTTGCACACCTGTGACCCTAGCGCCAGGAGTAAGGATGAGCAGTGTAAACAGGCAGATCCCTGGAGCTCAAAGGCCAGCGAGCCTAGCCAATATGTAAGGTCCAGGTTCAATGAGAGACCCTGCCTCAGAAAGCGAGCTGGAGGGGCTGGGGTGTAGCTCAGTAGTAGAGCACTTGCCTAGCATGTGCAAAGCCCTGAGTTAAATTCCCACCACATACAGACACTAAATAAATAAATAAAAATACACCTATGAGGGGAAAAAAGTAGAAAATATCTGAGAAGGGCACTCAGTGTTGACCTTGGTCCTCCACACTCGTAAGCACATGTGCTTGCACACACACATACATCACACACGCACACACAAACACATACACACTCACACCTACACACACACACAAACACACTCACATACCTCACACACACGTATTTTTAAATAAAGAGCTGGGTGCAGTGGTACATATCTTTAATCCCAGCACACTGGAGGCAAATGCAGGTGGATCTCTGTGGGATCGAGGCCAGCCTGGTCTACATAACAAGTTCTAGATCAGCTGGGGCTATAGGGAGATGCTGCATGAAAAAGCAAAAATAAATAAACAAATAAATAAACAACCAGAAGGCCACCAGCCCCTGCCTCTGCCTCCTACTTCATCGAACCCTTGGTGGTGTTGAAGCACTAAATCCCAAGCCCAAGGTAAGCCCTTCATGTTCAGAATCTGACTCTTTAAGGACCCACCACTTAGTGAGCTGACTATGGTCAGTTTTAGTTACACTACCACTGTTATGTCTGAAAACATGTAGAAGTTGGTCCCTCCAAGTAAAGACTACAGTATGAATCTGTGCATGAGCGTGCATCAGTATATGAGCATGTGTGTGACTTCGAATACACACGGCCCATGCCAGCCAGGAAGAACTGTCTTCTTAATGAATGGGAAGCTGAGTGACTGACACTGTATCACTGACCCGTGCTTGAAATATCAGAACTACAATTTGTTTCTACAGATACTTTTGGCTTCTAATTCCTTTAATTTGCTCATTTCAGTTACCATAAATATTTTCTTTGGATGCTCAAAATTTCAAGCCAAGAATTATTCCCCCTCTGCTGGAACTAGACTTGTCTGTGTTTGTCCTGAGTGACCTCGGCTGTCTTTTTATTTAGTTCGGTTTCTGTGTCTGGTACTCAGCAAAATATCACTTAGATCCCTGTGGGTTTTTTAATATTTTATTTGTTTTCATTGTATTTGTATGAGTGTACTGCCTGCATGTATGTAAATACACCC
>NW_008475240.1:0-1336 GCF_000622305.1 Nannospalax galili | reverse complement strand
GTAGAAGGATTAAATCAAAGATTCTAGTTTGACAAAAAGAATTGAAATCTAGTAAAGAAAAGATGAAAATGCAGATTCAGATGAAGAACTATGAACTGCACAGACAGAATTGCAACAGAAGCCTAATCAAAAAAGGCAGCTATAGAAATAGATAGTTGATTTGCAGGAAATAGGAACAACAGCAATAAATGAAGCCCTAAGATTGTGCATAGAAACAAAACACAACTTTTCAAGTATGGAGGAAAAAGTAGTAAAAATATCACATTGCAGAAGAGACCAGAAGGAGATTCTGATTTGATACAGGTTTGAACAACTTTACATGTGTAAGATAATGTTTTGTGGAGGGCAATTGAGAAGGAAAATAGACAATAGATTAGATATAGAAATGTATTATACATATAGACTATGGGATATATGTATCTGTGGATAGCTAGATTATAGATAGATGACAGATAGATAAATGATAGACAGGCAGAAATGTGATAGGCAGAAGAATAGACAGTGGATGACTAGATAGATACAGTATAATAGGTAGAGATAATGGCTAATGGCTTTATTCTGTCATTTTATACACATTGTACTCATTTTGTTGTCATTTATTGGAGTACTGTGGGTAAGGTACTATGCACCAGCTTAGCCATGCCAATTCTGATACTTGTTTTTGTAATGGTGGCATATGTTTAAAGATAAACCATGCATTACTGTTAACATAGACAAATTTCTTGGATATATACCTATATGCTTTGGTTCCGTTTAGCCATTACTGTAGTGCCTGTGTGGATTTTTGTATATCTAAATTTTGATTATAAAATCTTTAAGGACAAGGCCCTTGTCTGACTGTTGAAATTTGTTTTTGTCAAAAAATAACCATTGTTCTACACAGCCCTTTTCATATAGTAGAAACTTAGCAAATGCACAAATGAATCAATCAACCACAGTATATTTTAGAATTTGTTTTATAATTTTCTGGCAAGTGATTTTCTTTTCCATAAATTAACAGAAGCCATTTATAATCATCTTAGAATCACTAATCTCAGAGAAGAAGCTATTACTGTCACTTTACTAAACCAACACAATTTCTTACTGTGTTCTAAATGCCTGTCCTTATATTCACAGACAAGTGAAGCTCTTAATCACTGATCAAAGAAGCTTCATTTGTGAAGGATGGAGACTATTACAAAGTTCATCAACTGGTTAAAATGCAGAGAATAAGTGACTCTGAGGTACCTGGGCATAAGTGATACATCTATAATGCAACCACTATCCCTGAGGCTCAGTGAACATCAAGGAAGAAGGGGTGGAAAGATTGTAAGAGCCAGAGGGACAGGACATCTGA
>NW_008475239.1:0-1331 GCF_000622305.1 Nannospalax galili | reverse complement strand
CACACACACACACACACACACACACACACACACACACACTAATAAATTAAAGTGGGGCTGTAAGAAAATGGTGACATCCAGGTGTTTCAGGAGCAACTCACTCTTGACTCCAACAGCTTAAAATTTTAATCCTAAGTGCACCCAGAATCCTGGTCATTCCAGCACTTTTTATGGCTTGTTTCAGGCTATGCTGAAATCCAAAGATTGGAATTTTAATCTCTCTACCCCTTCCAATGACACCCAGGCTTCCTTCTTTAAGCAATTTTCTACTAAATTATATGTACATATATTCATGTATAAGCATATATAAAATATGGCCCTCTATAAGGCACAAGTGATTTTTTTCTCCTCTACATTGGCAGCTAAAAACCGAGAATAAAATTTGTTACTATCTTCCAGCAAGGGTGCTGAAATTCTTGGCATAAATTTTGGGTATGAATCTCTCTCTTGGCCCTATCTTACATTCTTAGCCTTATTTTTTCCTTGGACTCACTTTTTTTCCTACCTATTTGGAATATATTTTATATTACAGTGCAGTATGTATTTTTATTAGCCTTTCTCTGTAAGCCTTAAATCCTTTCCAGTGTATAAATAAGATATATAACATTTATAGATAGTCCTTTTCCCCCATGGAAGGTTGCAAGATTTTTCAAAGGCAACAGCAACATGTAATTGATTACCATGAATGTATATACATTAAAATACTGGTATTTATTATAATTAATTTTTAAAGATTTTATTCCACAGTACAATTAGAAATTACTATATTTATGTACACAAGGTTATCTATAGGATTTAAAAAATTTTTTTTGATTTATTTTCATTTTACACATATGAGTGCTTTGCCTACATATATGTAAGTATATGAGGTGTATGAAATGTCTTCAGAGGCCACAAGAGGGCATCTGAAACTGGAGTTACAGACAGTTGTTAGCTGCCATGTGGATGTTGGGAACCAAACTGGAGTTGTCTGCAGGAGCACTTACAGTACTCTTAACCAGGGAGACATCTCTGTAGGCCCCAGATCTGGGATTCGTAGCCTAAGCTCTATGGACTCTTTCAAATTATATGCCCACATTCATGCACATTAATTTTTATTAAGGAAGAGTTTCAAAAATTCAATCCAATTCTGAAAGGCAAATTTGAACCCCCCCCAAATAAAACATAAATTATTGCTTTACAGTAGAACAGCTTTAAATGACCTAATGATTTTGGTCTTAAAAATGGATTATTTTAATTTTTATTTATGTATATGTGTATACTTATGGAGGCCAGAAGAGGGTGTTAGATCCCAGGAACTTGGGTGACAGGCACTTGTGAGGTGCTTGTCA
>NW_008475238.1:0-1332 GCF_000622305.1 Nannospalax galili | reverse complement strand
AAGTGAAGGTTATAGCTCCTCACAGGTTATTGCAGAGATGAGGCAAGGTGACCCTTAGAAGCGCCTCACAGCATGTAACAGGTACACAGGAAGAAAGCTGGAGAAGCGCGATGCCCCTGACAAGCACAAAGCAAGGAGACAAATGCACCACTATTTAATATATGCAGTTTGGCAAGCAAAAATCTTTCCAAGAATCAAGTCCCTGCATGGAAATAATATGAGTTTGACGTGAGGAAAATGGAAACAGACTCTGCAGGGCTGAAACAAAATGGCATCCTGGTCTCTGACCAGTGGGTGTAGCAACCCTGGTTGAGGGCTTGGGGCAAAGTCACACCCTAGCCTACCCACCCAGGTATCCTGATGAGGATGGCTTGGACTGCATTTACTGGTCCTGAAGGGTAAAGCACCCACAGGACAGAGGACCCTGGGCAGCAGGGAGCATAGTTTTGGCCTCAGGAAGCCCAGGGCGGCAGGGGTGGCTGAAGAAGTGAACTGGGCTTGGCGTTCTCTTCCCGAGTGGCTCTCCAGGACACCTCCCTCCTATCTCACTGTCCATTTGGGCTTCGCTTTGAAGGGAGCCTGGCCAGTACTGGGGAAGCAACTGGCAAGAGACTGGGAAATTCCCAAGGGCAAGAGTCTCACCGCCCTTTCCTGGTAATCCTGCACAATTTGGCACCAACTTTGTTAGTTGGTCTCTTTACACGCCGAGCAGGACCTACTGGTTCACAGCTAGTAAGACATGATTAACTTTGAAAGACAAGGATAGTCACAGGAGGGTGCTTCACACCTTCTGCAGAGGTCACCTTCCTCTGCTGGTAGCATCTTTTCTGGAAGGGTCCTGGGTCTTGCAGATGTACTTGGATGTACGGGTCAGCGCATATGTCTGCAGTCACCTGGCTTCCAGTCTGACCTATATGGATTCAGGCCCCTCCAAGGCAGAAGCAAAGGAAAGGGGCTTCCCAGGCCCCCTGCCTGCTGCATCAGCTCTGATGATTTGGCCAGATCATCTTCTTTCTGTCCACTTGCTGGCAGTCCCAGTAATGATGGGCACAGAAAGGCAGGGATCCACTGGCCAACTCTTGGTACCTCAGGGCTCTGATGCCAGCAGAGCCATGGAAGCTTCTGCTACCTCTTGCTAGACACAGCTTCTTCTGGTCTTATCCACCCAGCCATGGCTTATGTCATTGTAGATGGCCAGATGGAAGAGAAAGGAATGGGAAGAGACAGATTTAAAACATGCAGCCACTTTGGAGATCCCTCCCATTTTGCACAGCTCCAGCCAAAGAGGTCTCTTGCTACACACACACACACACACACACACACACACACACA
>NW_008475237.1:0-1336 GCF_000622305.1 Nannospalax galili | reverse complement strand
ACCACCCACAATGGGCTGGGCCCTCCCACATCACTCAACAGTCAAGAAAATTCCCCCACAGACATGGCCACAGGCCACTCCAATGGAGGCAATTCCCCAGTTGAGGCTTCCTCAACCCGGGTGTGTCAAGTTGACAGGACAGCTATCCAGCACAGGCCCCATGCTCCATTCTTTGCATTGGCTTGAAATCGCGCTGTGGAGGAGCTACGCTTTTGTGAGAAAACTGGTGAGCATGAGAGAAGAATTGGGTAAGGGCACTTGGCACTTACTGTCAAAATGGATTTACTGACTGTAAACACAAGGCAGTGGTAAGGTGGTTCCTTGTTCTCCCCATCTCTTGACTCTAAGGAAACAATATGATTTTTTTTTTAAATCTTCTACGCAGCTATGGAAAGGAAATTCCAAATTCAAAGGCGTCACCATGAAAAAGCCTCTAAGTCCTATTCTGTGTGGCTGCATGCTGGGTATCATGTAGTTTTAAGAGAGGAAATAAAAAATCCTTACCTTCCAGGAGTTAATGTTTAATGGAATCCTTAACATTCCCAAGCCTACGCAAAAATAAAATAAAATAAAATAAAATAAATTCCATTTCATTGCATCCATTTCTTACAGATGCTTCCGTTTCATTTCTCAAGGGGAATAAAAGGCGGCAGAAAATGCCTCGACCTGTATTTTGCAAATCTCTAGCGCCAGCAAACCCCTATCCTTCCCCCTTCGAAGCAGAACTTCACACGTTCCGTTTTGTTAAAGAATGTGTACAAAAGCAGCAGGAATCCGGGCTGTTTAAAGCTCAGCAGAACTCATAAAATGCACTAAGGTTGAACCAATTCGATGAGCAACGCAGCAACTTCCCTTACCGCATTTCCACACCCCAGAACAGCCTTCTCCCTCTAGAACCCGCATCCCGCAGTGTCTGGCCTCAGCTTAGCTACTTCTCACCCTCCAAAAGAGGAACGTGGGTTGCCTTGTTCAGAGGGAGAAACGAACGCAAGGCAGCAAAAGGACCTACAACCTACCTGGCTTCTCTACTACCCTGGGCCCCGCCTCTGCACGCTGAAATCCATCCCCAGGTTTCCTGAAGGCCACGTCTCTCACAGGCTGCTATTGATGACTGGCTGTCTGAATCACTCCACTTTCCGGAGTGAAAGTTGCATTATGATCTTTTTCTCTAATTAAGTTTTTGCATATTTAACTTCTCTGAGGACCTGGATTAAATAAAGAAATTGGGGGTCTGCCAGGAGGAACAGATAGCAACTGGAGGTGGGGGCGCGGTATCCCTTTAACCACCAGCTTTGTGATATGCTAATTTGGAAAGGCCAGACTACATTTCCCAGAA
>NW_008475236.1:0-1336 GCF_000622305.1 Nannospalax galili | reverse complement strand
AACTGTCTATAACTCCAGTTTCAGGGGATCTGACAGCCTCTTCTGTCCTCTCCGGACATTGCACAACACGGGTGCACTTACGTATAGGCAGGCAATACACGCATACACATAAAATAAAATTTTAAAAATTATCTAAAATTTTTAGCCTAGCCTTAAGGAATATGTTAAAATTAATATTTACTATAAAATGTAACTATTATCAATAGCAAGGCAAACAAGCATATCTATACACAAAGGCATATATTCTTTCTTATTGAAGAAGGATAGATAAGCCCTAGAGATCCATCTTCATGTTAAAGATTACCAGCTCAAAACTGGTGGCATTCCATCTGTGAGTTCTTATGCAGCTGAGGCTACAGGTGGAGCAGGGTGAATGTTTTAGTTTATCCTGAGATTGAGCCTTTTCTCCCTCTTCAGGAAAAGCTTTGCTATGGAATAGAAAGGGACATAGACAAGGGAAAATGGCAGTTCACTTTGAGGGCCTATTCATTCCTACGGATCAAATTCCCAGGAGGAATTTAATTTCGTAAATTATTTTCTCGAGTTGTATAGATTTCCTAGGGATAGGAAAAGCAGGGAACTGCTGAAGTCATGTAATACTAAGAAAGTCTTTACTTAAACCCAGTATAAAAAAATATTTGTTTCATTCTTTAAAAGATATATTTTAAAATACAGTATTTTTATTAATTCTTTGAGGATTTCGTATGTGCATACATTATGTTTTATCTCATTCACCCTACTCCTTTCACTAACTCCCCAGATCTCCTCACACTCTCTCAGCTTCACATCCTCTGTTTGTTTTCAACATTCCACCTAGTCTGACTTGTGCTGCCAAATATACTCATGGGTATTTAGCCATCCACTGATGCCTGGTCAGCTTGCCAGGGGTCACACCTTTAAACTCTCCCTGCCCCAGGGATTAATTGTCACTACTACTCAGCTAAGGGTGGGGATGTATGATTCCCCCCCCACCTCCATTCTAGCATATTGAGTGGACTGATCTTGTGCCGGTCTTGTGCAGGCAAGCACAGCTACTGGGAGTTCATGAGTTAGTGCTTTTGTCATGTCCAGAATACACTGTTTGACTTTGATTCTTCTTGACTTCTTGCTCTTGATCTTTCTACCCTCTTTTCTGTGATACCCTTCTTTTTTTTTAATTTTCCCATACATTTATTTAAAAATTAACAAGTTTTGCTTCATTAAAATCATTTAATTTACTTCTAATATTTTTCTTAGCATTCTAGATTAAATTTACTACAACTATTTTCTCTTTTTCTGAGACTCACTAAGACTCAGTCCTGCTTTTCTTCATAAATTTTGCTCTGGCATAATGAAT
>NW_008475235.1:0-1336 GCF_000622305.1 Nannospalax galili | reverse complement strand
GTTGGAGACTGATTACTGCTAGGTGAGGGAGAGTAGACCTTCCTTAAGATCTCCAGATAGACTGACTAGACTCCAGTGGATGAAGTTGTGCCAAAAGACATCTGGGTACAAATGCTTAACTGACTAGGATTTACGGTGCATGTTGGAATGTATGAGGTCCTGTGGTGGGGGCATAGGTGGAGGAGGGGATCTAGAGTGGATTAAGAACTGTTGTAGGAAATATGCAAAAGCTCAATAAAAATAATTTAAAAAATAAGAGTTCACAGTAATTTAAAAATGTACCAAAAGGTTTTCAGACTCTTTTTTTCTATAGCACAACCTTTATTTCTAATAAAATTGTGAGCCAGAGTTCCAATATTGACACCTTCTTTGATATTTTCATACTAGGAGTCCCTAGTATCCCTGAGTTGGATGAACTGAGCACTACTGGTGGGTTCCGAGATGTTTCCCATAATTCTTGGGTCACAGGCAGCACAATGTGAAATCAATCAGTTTTAAATGAGTTTATTTATGAAAACTCAGTTTACTTGGCTGGGGGTATAATTACATGGTACAGCATGTGATTGGTATGTGCTCATCCCTGAGCTCTATCACCAGCAGCCCCTTCCCCACACAATTCAATTGATAACTTTCAAAACCACCTGTCACGCCAAGAATTTAATCCATAGTAAAGAAAAATGAAATGAAAAGTAATGAACCATGCAAGGATTTCCCTTTAGCGTTATTTTGTTTCCCAGGATGGGGGGGTCATTCGTGCTGCTTTCCCTCTCTAAGTGCTTATTTACTATTTACATCTATTGCAGAGTTGTTAGATATTATGCACCATATGCATGGTGCGCATTCTTGTTCCCTTACAATCGTACTCTACCGGGGTTATCTTCTGTAAACTGTCTTCCTATTTCTGTGGAGCAGCTTCTCAAGGTGAGGGGTAGTAAAACGCTCTACTACAGATTCTTTAGTCACTGTAGAGTAGAGAACAGAACTTTAAGTACTAAATTCATTGTGAATTCACCATCCCAGTGGATTTCACTGATGCAATCATGAAAACTGGCCATGAAGCCTGACATGGAGATAGTCCTCAACACAGCCGGGGTTTTTGTTGTTATTGTTGTTGTTGTTTGTTTTGTTTTTAAGTTATAGCCAGTTCTTTTCTTACTTTACTAAAACTGAATACATGGTATACAAAGAAATAAATCCATTCTATAAACACTAGAGCCTCCGGCTCTCGCTCTCTCTCTCTCTCTCTTTTGCCTTTAGGGACACTTTTACTTGGAAAGTTACAACACTAGTACAAGTCAAGCCTTACACATTTAACATTTGCTTGTTGAAAGCAATT
>NW_008475234.1:0-1334 GCF_000622305.1 Nannospalax galili | reverse complement strand
GGATGTTGGGAATTGAATCTGGGTCCTCTGCAAGAGCAGTCAGTGCTCTTAGCCGCTGAGTCATTTCTCCAGCTATCCTATTCATTTATGTTTATGTGTATGAGTGTCTTGCCTGCATTTATGTAAGTGCACACATGTTGGCAATGCCCTTGGAGGCCAGAAGAGGGAGTCACATCCCCTGGAATTGAAGTTAAGTATGATTGTTAGCTGCTCTGTGGGTGCTAGAAACAGAACTTGGATATTCTGCAAGAGCAGCGAGTGCTCTAAAGCTCTGAGCATCTCTCTAGTCCCAACATATCTTACATTAGGACTCTTGACCCCTTTGGAGTTGAGTTTTAATCAAGGTGATCTAGTTTAATTCTTCTGTATATTGATACTCACGTTCCCCAACACTGTTTTGTGAAGATATTAATTTTTCTCCAATGTCCATCTTTGAAAATTTTGTAAAAAAGTTAAGTAGGTATAGTTGCATGGATGTGTAGCTGGGTCTTCTATTCTACTCTGTGATCTATGTGTCTTTCTCCAGTTCCATGCTGTTATTTATGGATCTGTACTTAAACGTGGAATCAGATATGATAATACCTCTAGCAATGCTCTTTGTTGAGGATAGCTTTGAAAATCTTTGGTCTTTTTTGTTCTCATATAAATTGTAAGATTGTTTTTCTATGTCAGTGAAGATTGGACATGCAATTTTGATTGTGGCTGCATTGAATTCGCAGTTTTTTCTTGATAAGATAACCATTTTCAAAATATTAATGTTTTTGATCTCTGAGATGTAAGATCATTCCATCCTTGAAAATCAACACACTGTGAAAACAGAGTAACAATTATCTAAGCTATCATCACTCCTTAAATACCAGTAGTTTAGAGAGTATAGGAGTACTTATAGTGCTTTGTGTACTAATATATTAGTTACTGTGGGTATGAGTGGGATAAAAAGAAAATATAAAGGAGAAAAAACACAGTGGAACTAGTGATTAATACTAGATGGATAGCAGAAATGGGGGGGGTGATTTTTATAGGTATGGAAAGGTGAGGGAAAACCAAGAAGAACTCTTCTGGTGAGACAAGTTATGACCCAGAGTCATAATAATTAACACACAAGATTACCAGTAGTCATATGAGAGAATAATCAATTATGGTAAGAAACAAATCCACTGAAATATTAGGAAAAAAGCACAAACACAAAACACCTCAAAACAAAAACAACAGTGTAAACAAATTGTATATACAAGCACACAGAAACTTCTAGAACCACAACCACTTCTGTCTCCTTCCACTTGGCCCTACACATGCACAAAGGTTATAGCAACAATTAGAATATACTGCACAAA
>NW_008475233.1:0-1336 GCF_000622305.1 Nannospalax galili | reverse complement strand
TCTCAGTAATACTCAATTAGCTGTGCAGAGAGAAAGCTTAGTGTAGGAGATCCAAGGTGTTTATACATTTCCTGATGTGGCATAGAAGATTTCAGGAAGCATCGTATTTTGAGTTAGGCTTTGAAGTGTAGAGAAAATATAGGTTCTTGATGTGGGAAATATTATTGTTACAGGTACAGTAAAAACTATAGAGAGGAAGAAGGTAGAAGTTAGCCAGGAAGCACTAACCAACAAGCGAGTGCAGAGCACTTTATTGACTCAGTCTACCTCATATTTTCTCATCACAGTTTCAGTGCTTAACCTTTATCCAATCAGCATGTCAGGTCAAAAATTACTTTTAGAAAACCAAAATTGTTTTGCCTAGCATATAATTTCAGAATCCAATTCCAAACATGTTTGCTTTCTGTTTGTAAACAATACTCTGTCCTGAGCAGCATTGAATCTACACTTTCTATAGGAATAGATTACATTTTTAAATTACACGATGTTGCATATGTTACACTCCAGAGGCCTATTCCTGAAAGGATAAAGTTAGTCATGTATAGAAGACTTTCACTAGAAACACAACTGATGTACACACAAAAATAAACAAGTGAAATATGCACTGCTGAAATAAGATGGATCTGAGACAGGTCAGCCCACTTGAACAGAAATCGTTGCTCCAAGCACGGTATTCAACATGGGGCAGTAAAAAGGTCACCTCATTGGTGTATTCTAGCTGCTCATTTCATTTGCCAAAGGGGTGGCCAGCAGGCATATGACCATTTCCCCACATACCACTCAAGTGTGAATGTAACCTTTTGCTTTAATGCTTTATTCAAGAAGTGGCCTGGTGTTTTAAATGGCTAATGGTGCCCTAAAATCATAGTTTACAAAGGAATAGAATGTTTCTAAAACTCACTTTCCTTTAATTTATTTCATTTTTGTTGTAGCTTAATGTGAAATGTGATTTACATCCCCATTACTATTTCTGAGTAGAAACAGTATAAAGATGTGAATGACTTTTAAAGCTACCTGCAGTGTTAGGGCTGAGAACTTTTCAAATACAGGAAGAATATTTCCCTGTTCACAATGGAAGTGCCCAGTACAGCTGACACAAAGAGGCAGTTTTTAAACTACTTTTGGCACTTCTTATAGTTTTACAAATTTCTAATTCATTTTACTTTCTTAAAATGTGTTACTTCTTCATTCTGTTTTTAATAATATAATCAGCTCGGAAAAAAATGTGTTTTCTGTTTCAGTTTCAAATGAATTCAGTCATAATTGACGAAAACAAACAGTTAAGGTATTTAGACATAATTGCCTGTTTTATTAATTAGCTACATAGACTAAAATT
>NW_008475232.1:0-1336 GCF_000622305.1 Nannospalax galili | reverse complement strand
CACCACTTGTGCTGGGAGTGGAACCCCAAGCGCTCCATATCCCTGGTCCATATTGTTTTTTCCTGTAAGACAGAAAGGGAAAAGACTTTGTCAGTGGTAGGTTTTTAATTCAATTTAAATTCTGTTAGAAATTTGGAAATGTGTTGAAAAATCAAGTCAAGAATTTCTTGCAATGCCTTCAACAACAATCCAATGGCACAATTGTCTCTAACTCCAAAAGCCCAGCTGCCTGCCTGTCTTCTAAACATTTGGCCTTGTTTAGCTTTTGAACCAAAATACCCAGATTCTTGTGCCAAGCAGGATTTAATTTTTTAAGAAGTTCATTTGGGCAGGACAACATGGGAGCTCTAAATAACAGTGGTCTATGACAAACAGAATCATTTGTTTATTTGACCACTTGTTTAAAGACACAAGTACAAAGACTGGATTGGGCAGAGATGAGAGAATCCAGCAATTTCCTCCGAGACCATAAGACCGGGCAGGATGAGGTGCGAATTGCAAAGTCGCCAGATGTATGCCTCACACATACAACTTCTCATTGCATGCTGCTCTGGTCATTTCTTTCTTTTTCTCCTCAGAAACCAGTGCCTCGACACTTTGGAAATCTGGAAAACAGACTTACATATAAAGATCCTGAAAAGGACCTGTCTCACCCAGCCAGTCTTGACACACAAACCCTGTCCAGCAGCCGCGGGAGGGAAGAAGATCAGAGCCAGTCTTGTGTGCGGCTAGGAGGACGGTTTTGGTCTCACCCAGTCTCTTCTTCCTGTTAGCCACTACCCTAACCCTTCTGCTCCCTCCCTCCCTATTTCAAGACGTCTGGCAAAAAATCTCACAGATCTGCATTTTCTGCAGGGCTGTGACAACAGGTTTCAACTTGACTGACCGTCCCTTCCGAAACACTTAGCACCGTTTGTTTGCTTCTGAAGACCTGCAGGATTGGACTCCTGTTGATACATAGAGACATCTTTATGTTGGACTACTTATTTTTCCCCCAGAGAAAAGAGGAATTCATATAGCAAGGATTATTTAAGGAAGTTTCCATTGTATTAGGCACTGAAAGCACAGTCTACCATTGCATGTCATGCAGTTGCTTTGTCTGAAAAGTTCCTTTCTACCTGGAGAGTAGCCAGTGGCAGAAATCTGCACTTAGCATCCTGAAATGTTAGCAACCAAGGGTGTGGGGAATTGCGTTGTTAGAGAACTTGATTTTTTTAAGTGTAATTTATTATTTTGATTTTATGTGTATGTGTTATGCTTGCATGCAGGTAAGTATACCCATGTCGTGCAGTGCCCACAGAGGTCAGAAGAAGGAGTCAGATCCCCTGGAACTGGA
>NW_008475231.1:0-1336 GCF_000622305.1 Nannospalax galili | reverse complement strand
CCCCCACTTTGGTCTTTTGAGACAAAGTCTCTCTGTAGCCTCAGCTGGCCTGGAACTTGATATGTAGATCAGGCTGGTCTTGAACTCACAAAGATCTGCCTGTCTCTGCTTCCTGATTGCTGGGATTAAAGGCGTGTGCCACCACTGGCTCATATATTCGTTCTTTTAAGCCATCCCCTGTAACTGTTATCAAGTAGGTTTGAACTTGGACCTTAGAAATTTAAAGATCATATGATCATATATATAATTTCTAATCTCATCTTTTATGTACCTTAAAAAACTTACTCAGACCTTTGTAACTTGCATAAACTTTCCAGCTTTTTTCACATTGTGGAAAGATACATCTATCTTAATCTTCATACACAAATCCTTTATTAAACATATTTCCATTTTCATATCCTTTGAGCACGTTATTTCACTTATTCTTTTTAATACCATGAAACATACAGCATTAACAAATAAATTTACCATCCGTTGTGAATTTTCTCCCCGAGGATACTAAGAAATGTTTATCCTCTTCTTGTAAGGTTCCAGGGACAAATCAATGTTTGATTCCATTAAAGTTCACCCAGAGGAACCAATGAGTTTTTTTAAGCTTACTTTCAGAGCGTGGGTGAGTGACTACTGACAGGATTGTGGGTAACAGAAAAGAAGCTATGCTATAAAGTCTTCCCTAGCAAGGATGATGACTTTTCCATAGCCTTGTGTGTGGAGCCCCCTATCCCTAGTCTCCTCCAGGCTATATACTCTAGCTCCTCCTCAAGACCATGAGGTCACATGTGATTAGGGCAGAATTGTATACAGATGGTTGGGAGGAATGGCTGGATACTCAGGTGAAGGTCCAGTGGTCATTCCCATCCCTCCCTTCTATGAGGGAATGTCAGCAGTCAACAAGCCCAGCTGTGGTGCTCTTTTACAAGCAATCACAGCTGAACTCATGAAGATAACAGTTGTTTAACTTTCAAAATAGTGCTGTGCAATACCAATTTGTTGAAAGTTGAATCTACATCATGTCCATAGAATAATATAATAAACCAATATTATCTATAAATACATTGTTGAACTATGGAATTTTGTAATTTCCTAGGTAAACTATAGAAAGCATAGGACAATCAAAAAACCCTTTTTGAAAAATGCAGTATAGAGAGTGATTTATCATAACTGTGCTTTTTTATTTTGAATGAATGTAAATAGCTGATAGAGAAGAAGCAGACAGAGAGAAAAACATCACATTTCTGTTCACAACATCCAGCAGAAATCAACTGAAGAGGCCTTGATAAAACCATTATTTGGAGTTACTACTTGAGAGACTCCTAGACAGAAAGTCCTCTTTGTC
>NW_008475230.1:0-1335 GCF_000622305.1 Nannospalax galili | reverse complement strand
TGGATTGGAAGGACAGACTGCTTACAACACAGAACCCCACTGAGATACAGCCAAATTTTGATGCTCATAATCTATCAGGGAGCTTGTAGCTAGAGAAACTGATTCTTCCTCTCTCTGAAGCAATTGATTACCTATTACTCTTCATCTAGATATGGGACCTTGTGAAATTCCCTCTCAACTGGTGCTGCCATTACACAGATCTTGTTTAAGGCAGACATTGTTGAGATTTCATGGATGTAGCTTCTCTGTCATGTCTAGAAGATACTATCAGCAGGGGTCCTTGTCCTTTGGTGTGACAATCTTTCCATCCCCCTTTTCCATGTTTCCTGAGCCTTAGTTATAGGAGTTGGATTGTAGATAAATCAATTTAGAGTAGGCACCTCAGGTCACTTATGCTCTGCATTTGGGTTAGTTGTGAATCTCTGTAATAGTCTCCATCTGCTGAAGTAGAAACAGTCTTATCTTCAAGTTATGGGAAGCAATCAAGGGCAATGGCAATAGCTCATATTGCTTTGGGAGTCTCTTTGACTAACCTAACCAACAAATCAAAGGGAAGTTTTCCATGCTTGACACTGGAGTTTTTGTTAATCTATGGCTCTTGGGGGAGCATTACCACCCACTGTGTGGGCATAACTCCTTTAAAAATGTGTGTGTGTATGTATACACACAGACACATATAAATAGTATATGTAATTTAAATAAGCTTATAAAATAATGTCTCCCAATTGCCCGATGACTTTTCCAAACATCCTTAATGTTATTTGTCTCTACTTCCTCCCCCTTCCTCCTCCTACCTGAAGAAAAATTCCCAACATCTTTTCCATTGCTCCATTGACATCACTTGTGTCTTAACATTCCCCGGTCCAGAGCTCCTTCTCATCTCCACCCCCATGGTCCCTTTCCATTTTCCTGGCTTCTGTTGTTTCTTCAGTTACATACTCACATCTAATGATTCAGAATGAAGATCCACAAATAAGAACGAACATATAGACCTAACTATGGTAGACAATGCATGGTTAATAGGAAGGAGTCACTGCCTACAACACAGCAATCCTTTGAGATGTATGCACAAAACTTATTAGTATTTTGAAGGAAACAAACAAACAAAAAAACGAAACACATTCACCTGCTTCCTAAGTGTTTGCTTTTTGAAAGAGTACAATAGGCTTCTCTTCCCTGTCATAATAACGTGTAACATATACAACAAGAAATGGAGGTTTATTGCAAGAAATATCTGTGTTTGCTGTTAGATCTTTGTACAATTTTTTCTTTTTTTCCTGCAGAACACATTTTATTTTCGTGAATAAAAGCAGTACTTGGCAATTGGGGGAAAAA
>NW_008475229.1:0-1335 GCF_000622305.1 Nannospalax galili | reverse complement strand
TAGTTGCTTCTGGTTCCTGCCTAGACTTCCCCACAATGATGGACTGTAACCCAGAGCTTGAGCTAAAATAAACCTTTTCTTTCTCAAGTTGCTTTTGTCAGGGTATTTGATCACAGAAACAGAAATGAAACTAAGACAATGATTTAAGAACAGTGCATTAGGCCCCACCTTCTTGGGCTCCACATTGTTCTATTGGTGGTCAGACTTCCAACACACAAGCCTCTGAGGGACACACTTAAACCACTTGGCTATTGCATGTCTTTAACCAAGAATCCTAATTTTTATTCTCATGTTACCTTTGATACATCTAAAGAATATACATAATGAATATATAACTTACGTAGTATATAAAAACAGAGTAACTGCCAGTGATACCACCAACTAGGCCAAGATCTGAGACATCACAGCAGAAATATGAGGCGTCCCTGTGAACATAGAGTGGCTCAGATGCTAATGAGAACTTAAGGGCATGCATAGAAGGTTTCATCCTCAGGTGGGGATGCTGGAAAATGGTAGAAATTTTAAAAGGTGTGGCCTAGCTGGAAGACATTGGCCACTGGGGTGTGCTTTCAAAATTTATGTCTTGACTCTGGCCCAGCCCTGTGTTTGCACTCTCCTTCTAGGCTGCCTGAAGAAACAGCTCTGTTCTACCATGCCCTTCTACCATAAGCTTAAAACAATAGAGTCAGCCAACTGTGGGTTGTAACCTCTAATCCCATGGCCAAAATAACTACCTTCTCGTTTAGGTTGACTTTCTCAGGTATTTGGTCAGTTATGAAAATGTACTTAGTACTATATAGGTAGCCAGCCACCTGCCATGTCAACAGGGAATTTGACTTGACAATTCTCTCATTCTTTAAGAATAATTTTATTATACCAGTAAACATCCCCAAATGATATATGGTTTTATATGGCTTGGTTTCTCCTTTGAGAGTTTTAGAAATAATATCACAGTATGTACATAATCTATGCTGACTTGTGTTTTCTCACATTTTGCATTTTGTTGTATGCAGCTGTGCGTACCTCTGTCCATGGCAATATAATATTATTTTTTCAGCATGCTACCATTAATCAATTTTGTTAGTGATGAGTATTTATACTCTTCCTGGCTTTTGCTCTAATAAATAATGTTCATATGTACATGTCTCTTTTCAAGACTATTTCCAGATCTAAATGAGCTATTACTCTAGAGAGAGATTTAGAGTCTGTATTAGTCAAGGGTCCCTAGAGGAAAAGAGATCATAGAATGAATATATTACAAAGGGATTTACTACATTGGATTATACAATATAGTGTGGATAGTTCAACAATGACTTTTCTGCTGGTTACTTTTCT
>NW_008475228.1:0-1335 GCF_000622305.1 Nannospalax galili | reverse complement strand
ACCACACATACACACAGACACACACAGACACAGAGAGACAGACAGACATACATACACACACACACACACACATACACACACATCCTCCCTGCATATTCATGACTATCTCAAAAGTGTACATTTGAAACTAGGTTACTCACAATGATAGAGTCCTCATTTGACAAGGACTTGAACCTTGCCTAATAGGGCAAGACTACCAACTGATCCAATTCAAACTGGTTCTATTCCTAGCAAAGCTTTAGCTATGGTTAGGAAAATTCATTGAGTCATGGAAGAGATGGTATAAGACTAGAAGATCACTCAGCATTTATTAACATTATCAAAAATGGAAGGCATTGAAAACTGGGACAGGACAGTCATTGGATAGAGGAGAAAAACAGAAGATCATAGAAACTCATCAAGGAAACCATCATGATTGACATATTTATTAGCAGCTTTGGAGGATATTGACTGAAGAAACGGCCTCCAAAACTTTCATAGCATGTTATGTAATCTTGTTCAAGTCTCTTTCATTCTCTTTGACTGTGACAGTTTCCTTATCTGCAGCACTAAGAGGATGAACTATTTTCTTATAACTCCTATAGTTTATGCATAGAGTGAGGCCTGGAAAGAGACTCCTCAGAGAACCAGGAGCCCTACCCACCCCCAATTTCCCTATGAGCTCTGTCACTAGGCAGTTGGCCAAATAGAACATCCAATGGGTCACCAGTCCACAGCTATCATGGAGTTGGCTGCCAGGGACCAGAAACAAGGGACAAGAAGGGAAGGACATTACTTGGAAGAATATGCATGTACACAGCTCTGAGGATTAAAGGCCCGTGTTCTTATCACTGCTGAACAGAGTATTATAAATCCAGTCTTAGAATACCAAATCCCTTGCGGCTTGGCCGTTGTGAGGGAATATTAAAAAGGCCGGAGACAGAAATAATGTTTCCGAATGACACATTGTCAAATAAAGCATTTTCCGCATTACCTTTTCTTTTCTTTCTTTGGCTCTTTTTTCTGTGCCTGGATATTTTAACATGAAAACTAGATAAAATGAGGCCAGTCTGAATGGCATCCTAAGTCTGACTTTGCAGAAGGCTCTGCTGGTAGGGTGGCTTTGGGGTGCTTTTCATTTTGTAGACTATAACTTTTGAGTTTTGATAATGCGTACGTAAGCAAAATGAATGAACGTTATGAGCGTTAGAGAAAAAGGAAGACATCTAAGAGAGATCATGCCAGGAATGATCAGGGGCCCTGTGCATATTTGCATTAACATTCCCCTGACACTTCTGCTGATGGTTTTAGGCACCTGGATATTTGTTGCACACATTTTTTAGGTTCAAACACTGC
>NW_008475227.1:0-1335 GCF_000622305.1 Nannospalax galili | reverse complement strand
AAGGTCTCTAAAAGAGTCATGTGGCAGTTTTGCTAGCTTCCCATTAGTCAAAATTTGATACTGTGTGCACACAAAGCATTCTGGGAAATGTATTTTTTATTTGGAGAGTCAGTGCCCAGCTAAAAATTAAACTGTTTTATGGATCGAGGGAATGATGTTGTTCAGGACTGTCTTCTGAGTCAGAAAGGTGCCATCTTCTTGAGCTCAGCAATGCCCACCTGCAAACACTCATCACAGCTGGGCTTATTGACTGTTGATGTCCAGCATAGAAGGAGGGGCAGGGAGTGTTGAACCCTCACCTGAGTATCCAGCCACTCCTCCCAACTCATTCTAGGCAATGGGGCCCTAATTGCATGTGGCCTGGGGGAAAGGCTAGAGAATATAGGCTGGAGAAGACAAGGGAGGGGAACTCCATCTATTCAGCCATGGGAAAGCCATCAGTCTATGTTTTGGTGAAGACTTTCTTGTGTGGTCTTAGTGGGGAACACCCACACTTCTGTATCTGAACGCTCATTCACTGCTTTGTAAACTCATTGTCCCAGGGTAAACTTGAGTAGATTTGTACCTTGAATTGTCATTGAGACCAAGGGAAGAGGGGGTGGATGCTGTTGATACCACCACCACCCTCCACCCTCCAGGAAAGTTTCAGCAACAATTGGATGCATCATCATGGGCCTATCTAAATCTTAACCCACTTTCTCACCATTCAACTTCCCGACAGAAAAGGGGTCAGCATTTTCTGTACTGTGCCAAGCACCACAGACTTTCTCATAAGTTGTCACTTGGTCATTGAAGACAAAGAACAGAAGAATGAGTGAATGTGGGGTTTCTATCCTAACTAGCCATTTGCTAAGTACTAAGCTTCGGCTTTTTAAAGAAATGGCCATTGTGATTCCTGTGCCATGGGCTGTCCTGAGGATTAAAGAGAGTAAAATCCTGGTGCCCAGTGCATATTCCCAGCCTTGTGCAGCTTAGTCTCTCTGAGCCTTAGAGCCCTGGTTGATGAAATAAAAATCTGCTTTACAAGGTCCGAATGAGAATAGAGATGACAGACATAAAATACCTAGCGTGATATTAAGTCTTAAGAAGACACAACTGGAGGCCACTATTATTTAGGCCTTTCAAAGTTCCTACAAGATATCAAAATGATTTTCAAGGAGCTAAAAACATGGCTCTTACAAAGTAGAAAATGAATACATGTCCATGTATTATTGATCTCTTTAAAAATAATGAAAGAAGCAGTAAGATGGCAAAATGTTCTTAACTAGTATTTGATGTATTTATAGAAAAAAGAAAGAAAGGGAATCTTAGAATAATATTGCTAGGTTAGGCACC
>NW_008475226.1:0-1335 GCF_000622305.1 Nannospalax galili | reverse complement strand
CCTATATCTTCGTCTCAGAGTGTATAAGCATGCACCACCATGCTCAGCTTTTTTATATGGGTTCTAGGAATCAAACATACATCCTCATGTTTGTACAACAAGCATCTCACTGACTAAGCGTCTCTCCAGCATCCTGGTTTTTGCTTGCTTGTTTGTTGTTTTGTTTTGTTTGTGAGACGGGGTCTCACTGTTGTAGATCAGGCTGGCAATGAACTCAGGATCCTCCTGCCTCAGCCTCTCAAGTTTGTGATTACAGGCATGAGACAACATGCTTGACTCTTTCTTAACTGTCAAGGTCATAATACTCCATGAAAATCAGTGGCCACTTTAGACTTTCCATGTCACAAAAAGACCTGCACATGTCTCAACTGAGTAGTTTCCCTTCACTTTCAGGAGCTTCATGGGCACATCACATACCTGAATGTTCTGGAGTTCCAAAGACATCATATCAAGAATTCCTAATCTCTCAGAAAGCACATTTGATCTCTCACACCCATGATTAATAGTCTTTGGGATTGGGCATCCTGTCCCTTGGAATGCAGAGGTAATGGCACTCTTCATTTGGGCAGAGGTCACAGTGAATCCTCATGTGAGCTAAATATCTTCAGAAAATGGGTGCACTCTTCTCAGTGGTCCTGGACCTCACCTCCAAAACTTGACATGCCTCATAGTTTCCAAAAAGGAAAATAGGTCAAAAATGAAGCAATTGGATCCAACAGCCTTAAAAAGTGACATCCCAGGGGTGGTTAGAAGGGCTGCCCACTGCTGGAATAGGAGTAGTATTCATCTGAATTCTCTACTTCCTTTAGGTTCTCTTTGATGGTGTAGATGTTTTCCTCTGAGCGCATCCGCATCCTGTCTGACACTGCATTCGCTAACCCCACAGCAGGGAGTTTGGGCAGTGTGATGAGGCTGTGAAAATAAAATCTTTTAGTTGATGTAAGAATTTCCCAGATGACAGAGAATAGAGTTAAATAAAAGACTTCCCTGAAGAGAGCAACCAAACGATGCTCATGATCCTTAACGGGATACTGACTGGGGGAGAGCCAGACAGTGATTTGGGGAACAATTTAGTAAATGAAAATTAACCTTAACTTTCTTAGGCATGAAACCCACACAGAAGTGTTCAGGTGATGAGTCAAAATGTCTGCAATGTTCTTATAAGTTGTTCAGAGAAAGCATTGTGTTCGCTGAGTAACAGACAGTGCGGATATTCTTTATGTCAAGTGAGGCGTTTAAGGTGAAAGGCTATCATGTTCCCTGCACTGTTGATCCAACTCTTCTGTGAACTCGAACATTTTCAAAAGGAAAAAGAGAAAGAAATGAAGAGTTATA
>NW_008475225.1:0-1335 GCF_000622305.1 Nannospalax galili | reverse complement strand
ACTCAGTTCACTGAGTTGAACTGAGATACCCAGTGTGCACAGTGGAAGGAGATTCTGCAAGAGAAGTTTGGGTCCAAATTCATGTTTAACTCATGCAACTGGTATGTTATGTTGTGTTCTAAGCAACCACTACCCATTACTGAACACTTGCTTAGACACTGTGTGAAGTGATTAGATAGACTGACAGATTTTGCATTGAGTCTGCATAACAGCACTATTTGGCTGTTTTATAGTTGAGAAATGGAGACTTGAAATGTTAATGAGTCTCCCAAAGTCACTCAATTTGTAGATAATGGAGCCATGCTTTCCTCCCTCTCCTGTCTGCCAAATGGACTTCCTGTTCAGCCCCATGCCCAGAGACGAGGATCCTCTGGGGCCACTCCCTGATAAGAAGTGGACAGGAAGCAGGAGGGCAGCAGAGTCAGACTCTAGAAGGAATGAAGCTGTGCTTCCTCACCAGCAAGGCAAAGCAAGGAAAGACAAGCAGTCCTCATACATTTGTGCATCAGAATCACTGTGACGTACGTATTTCAAGAGACACTCAAGACCTGGAGCTAGGTCAGCAGCTCTCTTCCCCAAACCAAGTCTATTACCCCAAGCTCCTGGTGCTCTGATCCTACACTTTGGGAAGCATGCTCTGCTCTGTAACAGTCAGTGAGAGTGAACCTCTGTTGGCAAGAGGGCCTCTGAGACACAAGTCCCTCTTCTCTGGGCTCAGTGGGGAGAGGAGAGATATAAGGGTGCTGTGGCAAGTACCCCACGCTAGTGTCACAAAACTTGGCTATACCCCTCCCCTGTTACTCCCCAGCTGTGTGACCTTGAGCAGAGCATACCCTGTCTGTGTTGCTCATCCTAAGACAATGCTTTCTTGCAGAACCACAAACAGTAGGGTACGTGACAGCACTTTAAAAGCTAGGGTGCTAAAATGACTGGCAGGATGGTTCCATATCCTTTGACCTCAAAGAGGTCAGAGGATACGAAGACTGAATCATGAGTGCTTTGCCTGCATGTGTGTACGTGTACTGCCTAAGAAAGCCAGAAGAGGGCGTTGGATCCCCTGGAGCTGTAGTTACAGGCAGTTATAAGCCTCCATGTGGGCACTGGGGACCCTACCTAGGTCCTCTGCAAGAACAGCCAGTACTCTTGGCCATTACTAAGCTATCTCTCCAGCCCTGTTAAGGAGATATTTTAAAGTGTGTGAGTTTGTTTGTGACAGACTTAGTGGAGAAGGGAGGAGAAAATGAACTTGAGGATGCAGACCTTATCCAGACTCCATGTTGCTCTCAGAAGCTTCTGGTCCACTGCCCTCTGCGTTCTTCCTCCATTCAATGCAGG
>NW_008475224.1:0-1335 GCF_000622305.1 Nannospalax galili | reverse complement strand
AAATAGGAAAAAGTAGATTTGTATTTACAAATCTATACATGAGGTCAATGGGAAGAGAAAGCTAAGGGATAGGGTCTTTTGAGGGTTAATAAAGACATTCTAATATTGATTTAGGGGGAAGATTTTAAAAAGTTGGGCACGATGATGCAAACCTTTAATCACCACACTTAGGAGGCAGGTAGATCTCTGTGAGTTTGAGGCAAGCCTTGTCTATATGGTGAGGTCCAGACCTGCTGGGGCTACAGAGAGACCCTGTCTCAAAAAGACAAAAAAAGATTTAGGGGACGGTTGCACAACTATGTATATAGCTGACAAAAATACTGAATATATGCTCTAAATTGATAAATTTTATGCTATATAAAGCATATCTCTAAGATGCTGTTAAAAACCAGTGTCATGGAAAAAATGGGCATATTTAACTGGAAAGGGAAGAAGGAGGATTATACAAGGAACCATGGACGTAAAGGGAAAGGAGGAGATCAAGAGAAGGGGATAAGAGGACACAGGTACTATCAAGGAGGAAATGGGTAAAACGGGGTTACTTTAACTGGGGAGGGCAAAGGGAAGCTAGACAAGGAGAGAGGGGAGTGAAAAATAACACTTATATGGTGTGAAAAACCAGAGGGAAATGTATTAGTCCAATAACCTACTGAAAAATACACAAGCAATTGTGTGTGTGTGTGTCTGTGTGTCTGTGTGTCTGTGTATCTGTGTGTGTTACTCAAGGCTATATAACAAGATACACTGTGGAAGACAGGAGAAACCTCCCTTTGAGTCAGGATAGTCCAGAAGACTCCCAAAATAACACAGACTATTGCCACATCCCTTGATTTCATCCCGAAACTTACAGGAAAGAACCTACTGCTGAGGACAGGACATAATTCGGACACAGGACTTGAAACAATGGAGTTGGAACTGATGGAAGCCTCCTTTCTGAAGATTAGCTCTCATGGTAACAGGATACTATATAAGCTCTCATGGTAACAAGATACTATACAAGCTTCCCAGTGAGAAAACCAATCAATAATCCTACCCAGCTATAAAGCCTAATAAACGACTGGCCTAGCAAACGATTGCTATTGGTGCAGTACTGTCAGTTAGATCTTGGGGGTAATCAACAGCTTTCTAGTTGGAATTAGGGTTCACTCAATGGAAGGAAACTCATGTGAATAGGTGTCTGTGAGATGCACAGTCCTAAGTAACACATCTACAATACAACCTCTATACCCAAGGCTCATGGAACATACTAGAAGAGGGGGAAAAGTTTCTTCATGCAACAGATGGTGACTAACACAGAAAGCCATGACTTGCTAAAATGTAGAGAATAAGAGATTG
>NW_008475223.1:0-1335 GCF_000622305.1 Nannospalax galili | reverse complement strand
AGAGAGGAGAAAGTGCACTGATCAGAAGGCCCAACACCTGCCCTGAAATGCTGCGTGGCCCTGTGTCAGATCCATGTGCCACAATCTTGTTTTCAAAACAGTTTTTCTTTTCCTAGCCACACTCCCCTAGGAAATGTCCATTTCAATAATATCAATAGTGTGCTGACCTATTTTTATATGGTGAGTTTATTACTGTTACCTGTGCTTTCTACAGAACAAGTGGGAGATGTTTATGTAGTTATTTATTTTGTGCAAGAACCACATATGTGAGTTGAAAATAAACAAGAAAGCCTGGGTTGGAGTGAGCCTGGTGTGTGGGCTAACCCAGGGATTCAGCCGCTTCATAACTGAAAAGATCCTAAAACAAAAGGAGCAATTACTAGTCTCTCTCTTCATTTTATGTAGGAGGAAGCTCTGATTCCAACACCTATGGACTTCAAACCACACAGGCGGGGTGAGTGGACGGCAGTGAGACGCTGGTCTAATTCCCAGCCTGGACTGCTCCCATGGTCCTCACTCCTCTGGGAGGAGCCCAGAGTTCATACTTTCTTTTTAAGGGATCTACCTGTAAGTCAGTAAATGTAGAATTCCCAGAATCCAAGGGCCTCATCTAACATGTAGCCTGACTTGTTCAAATGCAGGAGAGATGGGTGGCCATTGATCCAGGTTTAACAGACACAGGAAGGAGGCAGAGAACAAAGAGAAAGTGGGCCAAGATGCAGACACACAGCTGGCAGTGGGTTAGGGCACAGCAGCACCCTGGGGAAACCTCTGCAGTGTTTGCCTGGTTGTCACAGCTTCAGTGATTCCTGAGCTGTGATTCCTTCCGCTCTCTGGTTTCCTTTTAGATGGAGTTTGGTACAGCCGAGACTGGCCTTGAATTCTCTACAGAACAGAGAATGACCTTGAAATTCTTATCCCCTGCCTCCATCTTCCAAGTGCCAGAATGTCAAGCATACACCACCACACCAGTTCATGAGGCGCTAGGGATGGAACCCAGGGCTTTGTGCATGCTACGTAAGCACGCTGCCAACTGAGTTACAGCCACAGCCCCTTGCTTTGATTCTTGAAAACACATTTTTTCCCAAACCTAACTTGTTTGTATTTTATCTAGCTGGGCAAAGCACAGCCTAGTCTAGAAACACCCAGACTCAAAGGCCTGATCTGTCTATTTATCAGCCACTGTCACTGCCTCCCTTCCAGCCTGCTAAACAGTGGCTGGTCCTCCAGCCCTCTCCACCTCTCCTCCTCTACCTTACCACTCCTACTTCACTGAGAAAATCAAGGCAGTCCAGACTTGCAGCTGTTGCATCTCTGGCTTTGCTTCTCTTTCCA
>NW_008475222.1:0-1335 GCF_000622305.1 Nannospalax galili | reverse complement strand
CACAGAGATCCACCTGTGTCTGCCTCCCAAGTGCTGGGATTAAAGGCATGCGCCATCACACTCAGCTATCTTAGTAAATTTATAGTTTCATTTTTTTCTGTTCTATAAAAATTATTATAAAATTAAAATTTACTAATGAGGCATGGGGTACATGCCTCTAGTCCCACCTATTCAGGATGCTGAGGCCAGAAGATCACTTGGACTCACAAATTTGATACTAGCTTGAGCAACAAAGAGAGACACCACCACCCTGACCCCCAATCTCACAAAAGACCTATAGTTTACTTAGTAATGCTTATTTTTATTTTACTTAGTTCCACATAACTATTTTTCTGTGTGGTGGAGAAACCTTCCAAAGTCATAGTATGATCTAAGATTTCTCATTCTTAAACCTTGTTACATTTAGGAATATATCAAGTGTTCTTGAATCTGAATGGGAAGGTGTTGTCTCTGTTGAATAGCAGAAGTACTTATATGGCTGTATAAATGGTTGTTGGCAGAAAAGCCAGGAATGGCTGTTGCCATTAGATTTGGTTTGTTTTTCCCCTTTGAGTTTGGAGAAACAACAATCCCATATAAAGGGCTGAGTACACAATCACTTTCTTAATAATCCAGGTTTATGAAGTTTGACATTTATGTGTAGACCCTGTGCTACTGCTGTATCAGGCAGTCTTGGTGATAGTAAATAATGTAATAGTTAAACCTCATGGAAAGTGTGTCTGAGTTCATTGTGGCATGTGCTTTGTTTCAGACAGTTCTGCATAAAACGTGCTTTATTCTGATAGATTTATGAAAAGAAATATGTTCTGAAACAATTCTGATAGCAGCTTTTAAGTATTTAGGAAAATGGTGTATACAAACATACAAAATAAAATATGATAGTCTTCATTTTAAAATGTAAATTTAGAAATATGTAGATATTTATGAGAACTTGCTGTTACTTTTTCAGAACTGTTTTGCAGGCTGGCTTGCCACAGCATGACATTGAAATTTTAAAGCCAGTCAACCTGCTTTTGTCCATACAACGGAATTTATCGGCAACATGGTATGTGCAGATTCCAGGTATGGAAATAAAAGGAAGACTTAAACCTATGCAGGTATGTGTCTGTTATTAAGTATGGAGTATTCTAGATAGACTTTGCTGCTGATAATCATGTAGAAAACAGTGAATGGGGTCATCTTGTTCCCACTTCTCTGTTTTTTCAGTTAGACATTTAGTAAAACCAGCAAGATGTCTGAGATGAAGCCTTATGTGGGTCTATTGAAAATATTTTTTTTCTTTTGTTTTTTTCAATGTATATTTTTTATTGAATTTTTGTGCATTTCATACAAAAC
>NW_008475221.1:0-1330 GCF_000622305.1 Nannospalax galili | reverse complement strand
AGACTTAGAGGAGACACATAGGAAAAAAATAGCAAGATGGCAGAATAAATCCAATCATGTCAATAATTACATTAACTGCAAATGAACTAAGCATACCAATTAGGCACAAATGCCAGACTAGGTAATAAAGCAAGATCTGTCTATGAGAAATATACTTTAAACATAAAAATGTAGGTTAAAAGTAAAAACACAAGAAAAGATATAGAATATGAACACCGAAGCCAGGTGTGGTGGCGCACACCTTTAGTCCCAGCACTTGGGACTGAGTGGCAGAGGCAAGTGGATCTTCGTGAGTTCAAGGCCAGCCTGGTCTACATAGCGAGCTTCAGGCCAGCTGGGGCTACAGGGAGACCCTGTCTCAAATACCTATCATAAGAAAACTGAAGTAGTGGCTACATGACTATTAGCAAAGTATACTTTAGGTCAAAAGATAGACATTACCCAAAATAAAGAGACATAGTTCATAATAGTAAAAGGGCCAACCATCAGGAAGATAAAACCATTCTAAATATGTGCAGCTAACAGACCTTCAAAATACAAGTAAAAACTAATAAAACTGAAAGAACACCTAGGCAAATTCACAGCAATAGAGACTTCAACTTCTCTTTTACTGATAAAGAAATTGATAGGACAAGTACACAGAAAATCAACAAAGATATGGAAGACTTTAATATTGTTAACCAACTTAGCCCATTTGACATTACAGAACACAGCATCAGATAACTGCCAGCTATACATTTTTCTTTCAAACACAGAACATTTATCAAGAAACACCATCTACTAGGCCCATAAGCAAGTCTCAGAATATTTAAAATAATTGAAATTATAAAAATATGGTTTCTTACCATAAAATGGAATTTAGAAATCAAGAAAAAAAATCTAAAACTCCCAAATATTTGGAGGTAGCCAATAAATTAAGGAACTAATTACAAGAGAAGCCACAGGGGAAAAATTTTTAAGGAAAATATTTTTAGCTAAATAATAATGAAAATAAGTCATGTTAAAATTTGTATAATAATATTAGACTGTGTTTAAAGGGGATTTTTGGCAGATCATCTTTGAGCAGAGACCACAAAAAAAAGTATAAAGATCTGAATGTCTAAGTTTAATTTAAAAACATTTAGTGGCAAGTTATTAAAAGTACAAAAGACCAACAGACCACCAGAGAGTGCGGGGTTCTGGTCTCCCTCTGGGTTCCCAACTAACAGAGGGCCTGAGAACCCAGGGGACAGCCTGAAAGTCCCCAATCCTGCCTCCATGTGGTGGTGAGCTTCCCCTTATTGCACCATACCATCCCCCTACCTGGGATTTTGTGAAGCCCCTCCCAAGG
>NW_008475220.1:0-1335 GCF_000622305.1 Nannospalax galili | reverse complement strand
CTCACAGCAGCTGTGGTTACCTGCTCAAGAGCTGCACAGGATTGGGCACATAAACATCTCATCATGGAAGGGGGATGGGCTCATGTGGCCCCATCCCTCTCTGAGGATTTATGCATAGGTAGATAATGGTTGATGGGGAGGGTAAACATTTTCTTCAGTTGTATGGTGCACAAGCTTCTGTTGTGCTGAACAGTTTTTATCAATTTGATGTAAACTAGAGTTACTTCCATCACATTGGCCCGTGGGCATCTCTGTGAGATATTTTCTTGATTGTTAATTGATGTAGGCAGACCAGGACACTGTGGGCAGTGCCATCCCTGAGGAGGTTGGTCTTGACTATATAAGAAAGTTAGCTGAGCAGGCCAGTAAGCAGCGTTCCTCCTTGCCCTCTGCTTCAATTCCTGCCTCTAGGTTCCTTCTTGAGCTCCTGCCTCAGCTTCTCTTGGTGATGGACTATAAACTGTAAGCCAAATAATCCCTTTTCTCCCCTAAATTGGTTTTGGTCAGACTTGTGTTACAGCAACAGAAAAGGAACTTCGACAGCTGTCAAATTCATTCTCTGAAAATAGTACTACAGTAAGACCCCAAACAGAATATCATTCTACCTTATTTAAAGGAAATTCTGGAAAGTGTGAGAACATTGATAAACCTAGAGGACAATATGGTAAGTGAAATAAGTCAGACCCAAAAGATAAAATGAAGCATCTCACTTCTATGAAAGCAGACAGTGAAATAATTGGATTGAGCAAACTGGGCTGGTATTGGTGAAAGGTTACAAAGTTCAGCTATACTGGATGAAGAACACGATATTCAATGTGCAAGAAAGTGAGTATAGATAATAATATTAATATATTTAACTTAAAATTTGCTAAAGGAGTAGCTCTCAAGTGTTTTTTCTCACCACATATCTGCAATGGTAACTATACTGGGAAAAGGAACCAAAAGAAATCAGGCAGGCTTCCACGCAGACTAGTGGGCAGAACTCTGCAGTTCTTACAAGAAAGAACGCATCACAAAAACGGAACTAGGAGCTGACTGGCTAGGTCAGACTTGACACTTGACCACTAAGAGCACAACAGGTAACAGCTGCCTTGAGCCTCATCATACCTTTATTTTGATAAGCAAGCGCAGTAAGGCCTCTACTCAGGCACAGCACAAACACATTGAATCCTTGAGCAAAGTAGCACTTGTCTCTGAACATATCTTTTTTGGGGGGACAAAACATGAATATTTAGTGTTCAGGGAAAGGACATGCATAATCTAACTCTACCAAATAAAAATGAAATGTTCTATCTTTGTGGCTGTTCTTCCTCTGGATTAATCTATGGTGATTTT
>NW_008475219.1:0-1335 GCF_000622305.1 Nannospalax galili | reverse complement strand
GGGGGGGGACATGAATCCAAAAAGGATTCTACAAACAAGAAAAGGAAATCAAAGGAAAACAATCAGCAGAATAAAAATAAACCTGTGCCATGAATTACAAATGGGATAACACTATCTTAAGAAGGCAAAATGGACCGCAGAAGACACACCAAAGCCATAGCCTTCATACTGCTGCCGCTCCCGCGCCATCGTCTGCTTGATCGCTGACTCTCGAGAATGATGCCGCCTTCCCTGTCTGTCCTTGACGCTGTTATGTAACTCAATCTGCTCCAGCTCACCACTAAATCGATTCAAATACCTGAAAAAATAAAAAAATGACTTGAGTTACGATGTATATGTAGTTGGGCTCATATTAATTCATTTAAAACAGTGTCCAGATGTCCCTGTCCTTTGAATGGTGATCCTTAGGCCTCTTATCATGTTCCTGGGTAACCTGACCATTCCTTAACTTCAGTGACAAACTACAGTATGTCTGTTGAATGAAGGACCTGATAGTCAACTACCCACTGGACTTCCCTTTAGATGTCCTGTAGTGCTTCATCTTTAACACAGTCACCACTCTGCCCCTGCCCCACCATACCTGCTCCATCTCTTAGGCTTCCCCGCTCAGGACACAGTATGACATTTGAGGTATCTGAGGTATGTATGCATCCCCCTAACTCCTCTCCCTCATTCTACATCTAAGTTCTTTTAATATTTCTAGTATCTTTCTTTCATCAAACTGCTTCTAAAGTAGACGCCAGCAGCATCATTCCTGGCTGTACCATCAGTCTCTTTTTCATTATTTATTTTAAAAAGTATTTTATTATTTTTATTTTATGTGTGCGAATATATTGCCTGCATGTGTTAAGTGCACCTGTTTTGTGCAATGCCTGGGGAGGACAGAAGAGGGCTTCGGATCCCCTGGAACCAGAGTTACAGACGGTTGTTGGCCACCATATGGATGCTGGAAATCGAACCTGGTTCCTCTGCAAGAGCAATCAGCGCTCTTAACCGCCGAGCCATCTCTCCATCAGTCTCTTAACAAATCTCCCAGCAATGCCATGTCCTCTTCTCAGAATTTTCCTCATTCTTGGACAGTGACATGAAGTCACATGATGATCTCAG
This sequence comes from Nannospalax galili, assembly GCF_000622305.1. Classification (NCBI taxonomy): domain Eukaryota; kingdom Metazoa; phylum Chordata; class Mammalia; order Rodentia; family Spalacidae; genus Nannospalax; species Nannospalax galili. The sequence goes on along the minus strand of NW_008475219.1, from coordinate 228 downwards.
GTATTTCCTGCAAAAGCTTCCCAGAACTCCCAACTCAGATTGACAACCCAGGTCATTCTGAAGCCAGCTGTCAAAAGCACCCGCCACTAACCTTCTTAAACTTGCTACCCCAGTCACATTAAGTACCTGATGGGCTATTCCATGTGTCAGCCTCTCCCTCACCCCTGGGCCTTTTAGACACTGTTCTCTCAGGCTAGACATTCTTCAGGCTACCTTATGTCCATCTGC
>NW_008475218.1:0-1335 GCF_000622305.1 Nannospalax galili | reverse complement strand
TTTATTTATTTATTTATTTATAATGTGTCTATAAATGTATGCAAGTAATTGCAGGTCCCTGCGGAGGTCAGAGGTGTCAGATGCCCCTGAAATTGGAGTTACAGGTGGTTGTGAGATGTCCTATGTAGATGTTGAGAGCTGAACTTGGGTCTTTGGCAAGAGCAGGGTGCTCTTAACAGCTGAGCCATCTCTCCATCCCCATAACAATCAGCTTCAATGTTAATCCTTTAAGCAAATTTATACTACATGAGGAAGCAGAGACCATCGTGATGTAATTTTCTACCAATTAGGTTTACATTCAGAGAAACATCACATTCTCCTGTAAATAGCTCAGAAATACTAGAATTACCACTAGACTGAAACAATACACAAAATTCTGAAGATCTTCATCTTCATAGATAAGACATCAGGAGGTATCTGTCTGTCTTTCTGTGTCTGGCTTATTTCACTCAACACTATCCTTTGGTACCATTCATGTTGGCTGGATCAATATACATTCTATATATATGCTAAAATATCACAATGTATCCAATAAATATTTTCAATCATTTATTTTGAATTTAATTAGTAAAATTTACATAGGCATCTTCTGAAACACTCGTGTCACTCAACTCAATTTGGAGTTTTGTGCACTTTTGCTATATGTGATAGTGATATTTCATGTTGCAGTCTCTAAGCAGATGCAGCTACTTCCCAGCACTAGTTACTAATAAGCTGCCTGTACTGATTGGCAATGCCTATGGTTATGCCCCAGTGTTGGTCCGCAGATAATCTTCCTTCTGTGGGAAATACAGACAAGAAGCTCCTGCCTGCCTTTGTCCTAGAAATCAAGACACTCAGTGATCCGTTTCCATATGGGATCACCCACTCAGAGAACCTTGCCTTCCACTTGCAGACCTCACCTCTACACTACTGTGAGGCAGCCCAGTGCAGGGACCCCATGGTTCAGCCATCTTCAATGACCTTCAAGGAGTGATCAGGGCCAAAGCAAGAGAAAGGTGTGGGGGGAGCAGGAGGGGCTGCAGTCCAGTCTCTTCCTGCCTCCTCCAAGGAAGGAACTTGAGGCCTGTTACCAGCCCTTGTGTAGATCCGCAGGTGTGACCAGCTCTCCCTTTCTTTCACTGCCATGACAGCCTTAAGGGCACATGGACTAAAAGAGTAGAAAAGCATCCTTGAGAGGCCTCTCAGGACACCCATAGCTTTGTCCATGGGCTTACTAGTCACCATGAATTTTGTGTTTCCTATCAAATACAGATACACATTTTTTCTTTTTCTTTCTCTTTCTCTTTCTTTCTTTTTATTTATTTATTTTTTTGTATGTGTGTGTGTGTGTGT
>NW_008475217.1:0-1334 GCF_000622305.1 Nannospalax galili | reverse complement strand
TCTCTCCTTGATTTCAGGGCATCTGAGTAGCTCAGAGATTTTTAAAGATTGATTTCAAATTTTAACTATGCTGTTTTATATGTGTCTGAGTGTGAGTTAATGCATGTGAGTGCAGGTACCCATGAAGGCAGAAGAGGGTGTTATATCCTCTGGAGCTGAACTTTGAGGTGTTTGTGAGCCATTCAATGGGCGTGATATAAACTAAACTTAGATCTTCTGTAAAAGCAGTAAGTGCCCTTAGCCACTGAGTCACTTCTCCAGCCCTCTGTTGTTAATAATAGATTTTCTCCCAAAATGGTGCCCCAGCTGCTGTTCCCCTCCCAAGCATACAGTGTGACACATGGGACACAGTGGGATTTCTCTCCACTGCTGACCTATCTGCTAGGGGAGTAATTGTCTCACCCAAAATTACAACAGCTTTGAGTTTGATGAAGTTTCTGTTGTCCTCAGAGTATGTCTGCCTGATTCCTGTCAGGCTCACCTTTTAAAAATGGCTTCTGCCCCTCTTCTCCCACCAGGAAGCTCTGTGGCTGTATCACTTCTTTTGAGGAATCACCCTTTTTTTTTTCCTCTTCATTTCTCAGATATCCATTCACTTGCTTTGTAGGTTTCCAAAGTGCATCCATTTTCTCTCTTTAGAACCGCAGCTGTTTTTCTTAATTCTTCCTAAAGGAAAAGTCTTTATTCTCGGATCAAATGATAATTCAAACAAAACGGCTCATGAATTAATCAGTTTGTTGAGAGGGACATAAAATTAGAATAAGAAATAGTAAGTAAAAGTAATGCATGAGAATATAGGTAAGAAAGATTACTTGACTATCAAGAGCTACTCATGAACCAAATCTCATGTGTCCTTGGATGAATTTTTACCCATGTTGCAGCACACCAGTATATTCCAAGATGATACTGAGATGGATCTGATTGCCCTCAAATAGTCAGAAATGAAGAAGAGGAGTTATTTATGTCAAATGTGTCTCCAGCACAGATGGCAGTTCAGAGTGAAATCACAGTGAGCTCTGTTTCTCGTGGCTGAATAAAGCACTGGTGCTTATAGTTACAGAAGTGTGCGATCTCAGCTTTCAGAAGATGGATTTAGACAGAAAATCCAAAATACCAACTGTCTACTTGCACATTGGCCCAAGATTGTCAACATGGCTGTCAGTCGAGTGATTGCTATTATGATGCCCATAATGATAGGTCAGAAGATAACTCAAAGTGGATTTAGTGCTGTCAAAACATAGACATATTAATCATAATTAAAATATCAGTTTACTTACTTAGACTCAAAAAAGCCATAATACAACAAAATATACCTCACAATATAATTTTTTGCA
>NW_008475216.1:0-1334 GCF_000622305.1 Nannospalax galili | reverse complement strand
TTGAAATGTCACCATTTTACATATTTAATCACATTGAAATTGGCTTTGAAATGTGATTTTTAAAAAATCTCTGATAAGTGCAAGGAAAAATGATCCCTTTTCTCTTTTATAATCCAGTTGGTACTTTCTCACTAACCAAAATGCCTGGGGAGGGCACTGCCCAATCATCTCCGTTAACCAGAACTTATATACTACAAAACTGTTCTCTTCAATTCCAGCTTCCCCTGAGGCCTCTCACCCTGGAGTCCCTTGAACCCTTGAATTGCAGCAGCCGGAATATGGCCCTGCGAATGACCTTGGTCTTCAAGCTGTAAATGATTGGGTTCAGTACAGGAGGCAAGAGCAGATACATATTGGCCAAAATACTACAGATCACCCTGGGGGTAGAACTGAAGAGACGGTGTGCCAAAGACAGAGTGATCATTGGCACATAGAAAACAGTCACAGCACAGATGTGACAGACACAAGTGCTGAGAGCTTTCTGTTGCTTTTGAGGGGCCACGATGCTCAGAACAGTACGAAGAATCAGGACATAGGAGAAAAGGATGAACAATAAGTCAGTGCCGTTCAGGTAGAGCTGAAGAAACATTCCCCAAAAGCTGCTGATCCAGGGGTTGGAGTGTGTGAATTTGAGTATATCTGGATGGAAGCAAAATGGATGGGAAAGCTCATGGCCTCCCTGGAAAGACACATTGTTCACGGCCAAAATAGAGGGAAACAGGAAAATCACTTGTCGTATACAGATGATAAGTCCAATCACCAGGCTCATCACGTTTGTGAGGAAAGTAGCATACTTTAGAGGGCTGCAGATGGCTATGTAGCGGTCAAAGGCCATGGCCACTAGCACTGAAGACTCAAGGAAGGAGAAAGCGTGTACAAAGAACATTTGAATGCAGCAAGCCTTAATGCTGATCTCCCGGGCATGAAACCAGAGAACACCAAGGACTGTGGGAAGGGTTGTGACGGTCAGACCTAGATCAACCATGGAGAGCATGGACAGGAAATAGTACATGGGCTTGTGGAGGCTCCGCTCAGAGACGATGACAAACAAAATCATGCTGTTCCCCAAAAGGGCAATGGTGTAGAGAACGCAGACAGGAATGGAGATCCAGACGTGAGCAAGTTCCAGCCCAGGAAAGGCAGTGAGAAAGAAGATAGAGGAGGAGGACGTGGTGTTATTGAAGATCAACATGGCAAGTGGAAGACACGCCCTGAAAAATGAAAAGGCAGTGATGTTAATATCTGTCACCGGAATCTTACTGTAAGTCCCAACATTTCCATAAACCTTTCCTAAATTATCTAATTGCATTCTTTATTTAGGACGTCCTAGCTCC
>NW_008475215.1:0-1334 GCF_000622305.1 Nannospalax galili | reverse complement strand
GTTCCAGGCCAGCCAGGGCTACAGGGATCCCCTTTCTCAAGGAGTTGGTGGGGCAGGCGGGAACAGAAGCGACAAAAGCTGAAATACTGGTAAAAAGAAGCAATGAAGAGAAACCATTAAACTCACAGACTGTATTATTATTATTTTTTATATATGTATACATAAATTCTTAAGTGGAATTTATACCTAAGTTTTTGCACTTTAGTGCCAAAGTGAACACCTTCATTTCTGATAATGTTGATTGAAATAGATTTCTGAGTTGCTTTTAGTAAGTGATCATCAGAATTCCTTTATTTAGTCACTTATCTATGAAAAAACTTCCTAGAATTTTGTCCTGACTGACTGCTAGAAAAAGATTTATGTGGGTGAGAACAAGCATGTGAGGGTTAGCAGGCCTATAGGAAATAACATTCTTTGAAATTGCATTTTGTTGACTATGTTGTTACTATGATGTTTAAGTCAATTAAATTGTTTATAAAGACCCCAGTATTATGATATTGGGGTGGTTAAATTTACACATAAAAACTTCCTTGTACTCTATCCCTAGTCCAGTAAGGATATCTCAAATTGGTCAAAAAGGTGAACTAGTCAGAATATAAATAAGTAATAAGTGAAAGATTCAGTACAAATTCCTAACCACTACCAGAAAATGCCCTTAAAAATGCCCACATGAATGTTGATTGATCAAGGTAGTCATTTTTTTTCTGTACAGAGTAGTAATTATATTTGTTGAATCTGCAAATGAACTTTGAGTAATTTTCTTTTTTCTATTCATGTTATGAAATACATTGAAACCACAGGAATGAAAGTAATTTTTCTCTTGAGGCTTGCTTTAGGGACAATATTATAGAAATTCTTGTTATGTGTATTTTGAAGTTAGGTACAGTTAATCACCTAGACAGGGGATGGATGCTATTAATGATCTTTCTGTTGCCTTTATTTTTCCTTTAAAAGTAAGTTTGTTTTCTATTGATTTCTATTGCTGTTTATGATCTGATTTGCTTTTACAGACTGTAAAACTGTTTGATGAGATGATAAATGAATTAACCAATCAAGCCAGAGGACTTTCAAGCCAAAATTTAGAAATCCAGACCACTCTAAGGAATATTTTACAAGTAAGCAAATATATTTGAAAGAGAATGAGGCTGCAGATAATTGCACATCTTTAAGGCAGGAGACTCTGGAGTTCAAGGGCATGCTGGATTATATGGTGATATCCTGTTTCAAAAAGGAAAATGGCAGGACTGTAGAGATGGCTCAGTGGTTAAGAGCCCTGGCTGCTCTTGCAGAGGACACTGGTTCAATTCCCAGCACCCACATGGTAGCTAACAACT
>NW_008475214.1:0-1334 GCF_000622305.1 Nannospalax galili | reverse complement strand
ATGGTTTTTTTTTTTTTTTTGAGTCGATTGAATTATGAGAATGCTAACTTAATGAATGGGTTTATCCATTGCTGAGTGTCCTGAATGAACTACTAGGAGGTAAGACCTGGTTGGGATAAGAATGTCACTGGGGTGTCTTTAATGGAAACATCTTGCTTTGCTCCCTCCCCCCATTTTTCTTTCTCATTCTCTCCCTCTTCCTGGACTTCCTGGTTTCCATGGGGTGAGCAATTCTGCTCCATCACACCGTCTCCACCACAGCTCTGCCTCACCACAGTCCCACAGTGATAAGGCCAACTGGAGGACTAGAACCTGGAAACTCTGGGAGGAAAGAAAGCTTCCTCTTTTAAGTGGTTTGTGTAAGGGATTTTGCCACAGTGACAATCCAGTGAATACAGTGGTGCTTGTAACTGGCATCTGAGTGGGCACAGTGCTATGGGGTGGGAGCTTACCACCTTCAAGATCTGATCTAGGCGGATGGCGTCAGACCTGAACCACAGGGACACTCAGCTGGTATCCATTGGTTGTTAGTGGAGAGAAAGCCCCTGTCTGGATACAGATATGTTCTGTGTTGTGTGTGAGAACGGAGACAAAAACCAGCTTGCTTTTTCCTTCAGAATAGAGGCCCACTTACACTGTCCTACATATCACTGAAACTCTGTTTAATTGGTTACCTTTAAAAAATTTGCTTTGTTTCTATCTGGATAGTCTATTCAATTTTACTTTTGTCTTCTTTGTCAGTGTTTAATCTGCTTGTAAGCTTGTCTGGTGAATTTTTACATTTTAGATACTGTATTTTTTGGCTCTATACATTCCAGTCCCCCCACCCCCGGTCTTTTCCCGCTTCAGTATGCTGATATTTTCCTCAAACTTGAAAATATTTATAATAGTTGCTTTAAAACCCCTTTATGCTAATTCTGTCCCCCCTGTGGTTTTCTGGGTTTGATTCACTAGGTTTATTTGTTGAAATGCCGTGGGTTACATTTTCTGCTTTCTTGAACGCTTGGTTTTCTCTTGTTGGATGCTGCGTATCACGTGCAGTCTGGGCTTTCTTTTCCTTCACAGAATGCACTGTGTCGTGTGCTGGCAACCAACTGGTTTACCTTCACGCTGTCTCTTGCTTTTGAGTCTGGGTTTTAAGGTTTTTGGCTCTGGAATAGCCTTTGCCTTGCCACAGCTTAGTTCTGCTACTGTGGGGTCTCCTGGAATGCCCGCAGGGGCCACAAGGGCTCACCACTTTCTTAGTTGGAAAGTATCAAATATCTCATTGCTGCTGAATACCAGTGTTGGTTTGGCTTCAGATCCCTGGTAGTTGTGCTCTTGCTGGGAACTGC
>NW_008475213.1:0-1334 GCF_000622305.1 Nannospalax galili | reverse complement strand
CAACCATGCTAGCATTTCACTTTGCAGTCCTTACAACTGAAGAAGAAATAAAAATCAAGGGACTTGCTGTTCTTGAGTCCGAGCTCATTCTGGGTGGAGTGGACCCAGTTATTAGCTACTCTATTGCATAACTCTTCACTGTAAAAGTCTACATTTTCATAACTTTCTGTATGAGCATTGCTCAGGGCTTTAGGGGTTCCAGCAAACCCAACATACGCATTGTGTGTTCTCACATATTTCTCACATGGATTGTGTGTTCTCACATATTTCTGCAAGAGTTTTTCTTTCTTACATATAGTGCAACCTCACTCTACAGAGACAATCTTTCATTACCCCCAACCCCCAAAATTATTTTGTTAAAAGAAAAACTCTTTTGCTGTCATCTACTCATATCTTCCTTGTTTTCTTCAACTCATTTTCTCTCTAACTTCTCTTCTGATTTTTATTGCTTTTATTTTCTTTTTCAGTGTTAAAGTTGAAAGGAAAGATGTCAGCAAGGCCTGGAAGCTGATACAAGACTCTCTTTGAGATCTGCTAACAACAGTATAGAATACAAGTCTTTTCAGGTTAAATGCCAAAATATAATCAGGGTTGAAAAAAGTAAACCGTATAAGCATGAGTTTATACAGACCTGACTTACTATAGTTAATAGTAATTTTAAAAAGACTCTACGGGAGGCTGTGAGATGGTTCAGCAGATTGCTGCCGAGCTTGAGCTGAATTAAATCCCCAGAACAACCCCTACATGCCTTCCTCTTGACCTGTGCATTTGTGCTCTAGTATGTGCATACCACCCCCAAATAAAATGTATAAAATAAAAATTAAATGTCCTAAGATTTCAGTAGAAAACAAGCTCCATGTGATCTCAAGACAGATGGTTCTGTTGAGTAAATCTCATTTGATCTTAATTTTCAGTACTGATGCTGAAAACTGTAGATAATGGAGTAATATACTTCTGGATTGACCAGGCCACACCTCAGGTGTTTTGGTCAAAGCTGAGCTAATACTATTTGACTCTGATGTATTTCTAAGAAAAAGAAAAATGGTACCTTTAGCCATTGTAATCACAAACTCACAGCAGCTGCAGTTACTTGCACTGTGCCTGGACAAGACTGGTCAACAGTCAGTCATGGATTGGGGAAGGATCATGGAGCTCACCCTTTGCTTCTAACTGTTGGCTACTGGTAGATTCTGGGAGAAGGGAAATCATTGTCTTATAGTTGTGTACCCACTGGTGAACCCACCAGGCACCAATGGGTAATTCTCAACCCATGGTCACACAGAGGGCCCTGGTTAAACTCAGTGGGTCCTGGCAGCAAGGGGGACATTGAGAGG
>NW_008475212.1:0-1334 GCF_000622305.1 Nannospalax galili | reverse complement strand
TCTCCAGTAACTTTATTTACAGTGATAGAACCTAATTACTATAGATGTATACTTGTGATTTTCAGGCTTCTTGAATTACCTGGATATATTTTGTTTTATGCACATGGAATTCAATACCTTTTATAAAGTGATCAAACTAAAGCAATTCTTGCCTTTCAATGATTCATTTAAACAATTTATACTGATATTTCATTCATCAGCTACAAGCTGGGAGATAAGAAAATCTATACAGCACATTTGATCCCTTCCTTTCTCAAAATCCAGGAAAATGCTTTTTTGTTTGTTTGTTTGTTTGTTTAGTTCTTTGTTTGTTGGTTTTATAGGAGAGCATAGTGGGCATTGCATTTAAAGTTTTGTGCCTGCTATACAAATGTTCTACATTGAAGCATGTTTTTCAATTGTCCATAAAGTCGTGTGTGTGTCTGTGTGTCTGTGTGTCTGTGTTTGCCTGTACTGTGCAGAGGCCACGGGAAGATGGGGTATACTGTTCTTTGCTTGGTCACCTCACCTTATAGCTCTGAGGCAACATCTCTCACAGAACATGAAGTTATCCTGAGATAGAGCTATTCCTAGCAATCCTTCTGTCTCCAGCCCTCACAGCACTGGGGTACAAGTACATGATAATGCCTGACTTTTTATGTGGAAATTGTGGATTTTAACTGAGGTCCTTACACTTGCAGAGGAAGTTTTCTAACTATCTAAGCCACCTTCTCAGCAAATACACAGACTTTTAATGTGGCGTATGACTGCCTTAACTTCAAAGCCATTTGTGAGAGAAGGTGTTACCTAGATTTAAAACATTTTTAGTTCATAACAGTTGAGTTTGGATCAACCAATTCACCCACTGTACTTCACAGCTACATCTACAAGGGCTTACAAAGGAATATGATGCATGTACAGTTTCTGTCCATGCAATGTTTTTAATATTTTGCTGAATGTGAGACAATATAAGAAATTCAATGTGCTTAGAAATATAGTAAAATATTCTCATATAAGGTAGCGACTTACCACCATTTTATCAATAACATAACCAATGAGTAGTTTATTCTTCATGAACAAGATACCAGAAATATATTCATCCAGATCAGGTTCATTTCAAAGTGAAAAATTAAAATAAAATGAAAGAAAGCACAATAGTTTCTCCATGTGGAGTAATAGAAATTTAAAAATTATTCAAAGAGAAAATTGTTTTAAGCAAGTAATATGTATTCACTAAACTAAATGAATAATAACCTAGATTCTAAAAACTGGAATCAGAATATCATATTAAGTGATTACTTGATTATGGAATCCTGATTCAGTAACACAATTACCACAGTTATGAAGCCTTGTTT
>NW_008475211.1:0-1334 GCF_000622305.1 Nannospalax galili | reverse complement strand
CCCAGTGTCATACCATTTCCTTATCTCTCCCTTTCTCCTTCCTCCTCCCTCCCTCTCCCCCCTTCCCCCATTCCCTCCCTCCCTCCCTCCCCCCCTCTTTCCCTTTCCTTTACTTCCTTTTTCTTTTGAGACAGGGTCCTTCCCCATATCCCAGGCTGGCCTCAGACTCATGATCTTCCTACTTCATGCCCAGATGTCCTGGTCAGCCATCTTGCTCCACGTCAGATATCCACATCAGTGGCATGTTTTCTAAACATCAACGGGCCCATACAGCCAAATACCTATTCTGCCAGCAACTACACTAGGTGAGGACCTGTGGTGCGATGGTAGTCACAGTACTGTGACCTACTCAGAAAGAAAGGACCTGGGGGAGGATTTCCAAAAGCACTGAGACCTCCCTTTAGACCTGATAATTAACCAACTGAATTTATTTTAAAAGGCTCTTATAAACTGGAACCCTAGTGATTTACATGAATCAGTTAACATCTATGTCTAGTGATTATCTGGAAGAAAATTTAATATATGTTAAGTATATGGCAAATTAATTTTTTGTTCAATGTAACACAACAGCCATCTCAATTCACATATGTTCAATCTTCTTAATCTACAGCTGCTATTGCATGACAGTGTGCTCAAGACTTTAAAGAAGTGGAAAGTTAATTTGAAGACATCCAAATTAAGCATGTCTGTTAGGAAGACATCAACTCTAAGGAGATGGCTGTGTTAATGTAACAAAAGGCCTGTGTCATTCCTCAAACTGACTGAAGTGATTCTCCATTCAGACTGACCCCCTTCAGTGTGCTGTGCCCCAAATAATTTCCAAAGAGCTTAGGCACGGAAAAGGACATTGCAACACAGAGACCCTAATGGGGTTAATAATTTTATAATTTAGTATTGATAAGCTTATACATAAAAACTAGCCCAAGAATAAGAAAATTACAGCCGGGCATAATGGTGCACACCTGTAATGTGTGTCAGCACCAAATGACACCAGATGCCCAGGGAAACCAAAAGTAAACAGTGATGTAATGTGTTTTATAACTGTTTTGGCAGAACACCGCTTTTGGGTGGGTTTTTTTAATAAACATGGCCTTGAGGTCAGATGCCTGAGCCTTTGCCTTTATCAGCCTGCCTTGGTGTGTCTGTCTGCAGACTTGTGTGCCTGCCTCCATGTGGCCTGAGTGCCAGTCTACTTGTGTGCCTGTGTCTGCCCATGTGCAGCCCATGCACACAAGTGTATGCCCAGGTGTCTTATCTGGAGCCTCAACCCTGGGCATTGCTGCGAGTCGTGTCTTCTTTCCTTGTAACAAATATACCAGTGAGACTGTACTTGT
>NW_008475210.1:0-1334 GCF_000622305.1 Nannospalax galili | reverse complement strand
CCCCCTACCCCTGCCACTGACTTTGAACCTAGAGATTAGAGTTCCTGTATCTTCTGGAGTCTGTTTTACAGCCATGAGGAAAGACCTCATTGAGAAAAAGATCAACCCAGAGAGCAAACCAATGGGGTGAGAGAGAAAGAGAGGGGTAGGGAACTAATGTGAGCCCTGCATTAGCCCATGCCCAGTGTTCAGCTACATGACAATAATTTTTAAAATGATTTTGTTCTGGGCTTTTCCACTTGTGATGGGAACCCATGGACTTGTTAGAAATATGTTTCCTGGAAGCCATAAAAAAGGTTCTTCAAAAGCCCTAGTCTCTTTTCCTAATTCCTGTTTGACTGCTGAGGAATTAGGCCCTGACACTTACATTTGGCGAATTCCTTCTGTGCATAAGGCTTCTTGTTCCTTGTGTGGGTTTGCTGAAAGTAAAAGAAACTGTTCCAGCCACCTGTCACTTCAGGAAGAGATTAATTACTTTTGACTACAAGAACCTCTGCTACAATGGGAAAATCACACTTGTGAGCCACAGGCAGAGGCCCAGCTGCCTGGTTGCTCTGCAGGGTCACCATCTCATCACACCCCAAATAAACAAAGCTCCCCTTTGTCACTGCACTGTTTAGGCATCTGGATACCTGGAGTACAGGCAAGAAAGAGCTTGAGCTGGAAAGGTGAGGTTTTTGGTCCTCAATATTGAGCCTGACCTCATTGTTCTGTGACTTGGTATGCTGGTTTCTTAATGTTGAAAGCTGATATCTAAAATCCCCTCACCACCCAGCCATTGTCCAGTACAAATAAGGGACCCCAATTCTATTTCAAATGTGCAAGGGGGCTGTGCCCCCCAAAAGTCCCTGCTAAACTTTAAGCATACAAAAAAGACTGGGATTGACTGCGGCCAAAATTGCACTTGACTGAGATGGGAACGGGATGGAATTGAGGGCAATGTGTCAGGGGGATGAGACAAGAATTGTCCAAAAGTTTGGGGGGACAGTAGTCTTCTTCTCTTTCCCAAGAGACGCACTTTAGGTTGGTCAGGCTGAGAAGTGAAGCTAGCTTCCTGTTTGCAGATATCCTGTCTGACACAGGCAAAGGGCATGGATGGATGGCCATTCAGAAGGGGGGCCATGTGGACCTGTGTTAGCAGGTGAGGCCGACGCTCATGGATGCTCATGGAGCGCACCATGGAAACGTCAGGAAGGGTTCTAGTCTGCCTCACTATTCACATCTTGTCCTTATTTTGTGATTACTAAAACTAGAGATAGCTCAGTCAGTGAAGTGCTTAGCCAGCAAACATGAGGACCTGAATTTAACCCTCCAGAGCCAGAACCTGTAAAAAA
>NW_008475209.1:0-1333 GCF_000622305.1 Nannospalax galili | reverse complement strand
CTCAGCTTGAAAACCATTCTGAGTCTCCCCTCCTTCATCCCTCCTTTCTTCCCTTCCCCTCTGAGCCCAGGTTTCAAGAAACATTTGCTAAGCCACTGTGCCACTTTGGGTCTGGAACCCTTGCTACCCTTGAAAAGACTTTTCCTTCTGAGTTCTTTGGCATTGCAGTCATCCTGGGATTGTTTCGTGGACTTCTCTGCTTCCATTGTTCCTTCCTAAGCACTGGTGTTCATAGTCTGTGCTCAGCCTGGTGTTCTTCATTCTGTGTATTCTCTCTGTGGTTTTCTATGCAATGTTTTAAGTACCACATATACAGTAAGACTGACCGTGTTCAGTCGGCTCAGCAGCCATAGATTCAATCAAGCAAGGATTGAAAACATTCAAGGAAAAAACAACCATAGAAAAGAGAAACCTGTGACGTACAGTTTGGAGGTTGGTGGTACAGCTCAATGGTAAAGTATGTGCTTAGCATTCCTGAGGCCCTGCGTCAAACCAAAACAGCAACAAAAATCATATCTGCGATAAACATGTAGACATTTTCTTGTCATTATCCCCTAATTGATACAGCAATCTGTATGACTATATTGTATTGCTATTGTAAGTAACCTACATGCGAGTTAATATGTTGATAACATGAGTTACATGCAAACACTACACCATTTTATATGATTATCTTCCAGGAACCAGTCCCCACAGACTCAAAGAGACATAGCAGTGTCTGCAGCCTGACTTCTTTCCCTATACCTTCCTATCCTTCTGCTAGTCACTTCCATGTAGGTGCTCTGCACACAGCCTACCCCAAACCACCTTTCAGCTCACGGATCTTCCCTTCCATGGGTTACTGTATTATGTGATCCACAAAATGCCCATTCTCTACCCTAGATGCTTGACTAACTGGGGCAACTGTGTTCGCTTCCTGGAGGGTCCCTCTGTTTCTGCTTTGGCTTCCTGCAGATCAGTTCTCCCCAGCCTGCTGTTACATTTTCCTGCACAGTAGGATTGCTTACATCAGAGTTCACATGTGTGGCTTTTTGTTCTTCTTTCAGATGATTTCATTAGGGTACATTTCTAGGAGTGATTTCCAGACCAAGGGTATAAGAGTTTTAGGACTCATTATGTATTACTCTTTACTTCTCGGGAAGATTTTCACAGTTTTATGCCAATAGTAATTTTTTAAAGTTTTATTTATTTTTATTTTGGGTGAATGTTTTGCCCACATGTATGTAAGGGCATCCTGTGTGTACAATACCCAAAGAGGCCAGAAAAGGGCACTGGATCTGGGGAAACTGGAGTCACAGATGGTTGTTAGCTGCCATGTGGGTGCTGAGAATTG